>NC_063054.1:11868415-11993165 GCF_018812025.1 Megalobrama amblycephala
ATTTTGGTGAAAATCGGAGCAACGGTCTAGGAGGAGTTCGAAAAAGTAGGTTTTTAAAGAAAAACAATACAGCGGACAGGAAGTTCAGCTAACTATGGCAAACTTGATATCTATTTTCTCAGCATGACCCACAGAATCTACTGAGACCAGATTCATTCCAATCGGTTAACATAGTCAAAAGTTATTAGCATTTTTGTAAATTTTGTTATAACTTTTGACCACAAGGTGGCGCTGGTCCGAAACTTCTCAGGCTCCTTCAGGGCATTGTGCTGATGACCCATACCAAGTTTCGTAACGATACGCTAATGCGTTCGTAAAATACAGCATTTTAGCACAAAATTCAAAATGGCCGACGGCCAAAATGTCCGATATGGGAAAATTGGTTAGCATTCAACTCAGCATGATGCCCCAATCCAACGAGACCAAATTTATGATTTTTTGGCCAAACCCATCAGAAGTTATAAGCAAAAACATAAATTTTCATATCTCCGCACCACTAGGTGCGCTGCGCCGAAACGCTGCAGTTGCCTCAGGTCATGCTTGTGATGAAGGTACCAAGTTTGGTCTGAATACGATAAAGCGTTGCGGAGATACAGTCTTATGTCTATTTTCACAAGCACTACGTACAATTTGTTCGCGTGTTTTTTCGAAACGGTTTGAGGAATCAACTTGAATTCCATAACTTTTTGTCGGCATGGTCTGAAATGATCTGGTTCAATTTTCGTGAAACGGAGTAACGGCCTAGAGGAGTTCGAAAAAGTACGTTTTTCAGAAAATTCAAAATGGCGGAAAATTTTCATGACGGAAATGACGTCATATGGTCAATCGATTCGTCTTGACCTAGGAATCAGAGGAAAAAAGAATTTTGTTTCTAGCACTTACGGTTCAAAAGTTATTAGCATAAACATAAGTGCAACTTGGACAGCTGGTGGCGCTAAAGGGATTGAGATAGAGACTCCAAATTTGCTATGGACATAGCTCAGACTGTCCTCTAACTGTGTGCCAAATTCATAACTTTCCCGCAAGCGGTTCTATGGCTGTCATAGACTTCAAGAGCGGAAGAAGAAGAAGAAGAAGAAGAAAGAAGAAGAAGAAGAAAAAAAAAAAAAAAGAACGCCAACAATAAACAATAGGTGCTCCGCACCTTCGTGCTTGGCCCCTAATAAACGAGCAATTCCAATAGGGTCCTCACACCATCGGTGCTCGGCCCTAATAATCCTAAGAAACAATAGGGCCTTCAGCCCCTTACAGGGCTTTGGCCCTAATATCCTAAAGAAAACAATAGGGCCTTCAGCCCTTGGGCTTTGGCCCTAATACTAAACCTAAAGAAACAATAGGGCCTTCAGCCCCTTACAGGGCTTTGGCCCTAATATAGCTGCGAGCAGCGATGCGGGCCAAAGCCCGGTGGCACCGACCCCTGTGGCTTCAGGGCAACTGTGCATGGTGGGCAATAGGCATTTAAAACGGTTAACATAAAAGGACTGTCAAATTCACTCCACATTTACTGCACTACAAGGTAGCGCTATAGAGCCCTCCTCCCTGCCCGTTTCTAAGGCTTTGCCCATGTCTACTGGCTAACAATCCTGATGTGTGTGTGGAGTTTCAAACAATTTGAAGCATGCTAAGAGTCTCAAAAGCATTCAAAACCAATATAAAAGTTTGATGCGTTGCCAAGGCAACTGTGTTTGAGATATCACAATTCTTTTCAAAGGTCTACATCTGACATGTTTTGACATTATTTAAATGAAGTTTGAAGCAAATAGGGTAAACATAAGATGGTGATCTCAAAGCATGCTGAAAGTAACACATTTCCTGCTGCCAGTTGGTGGCGCTATAACTTTGACTCACAATAGTCACATCTATGTGATCAGCCTTGTAGAACGAAGACACAGCCGAAGATTTATCAAAATCAATTTATGTATGCAGAAGTTATAACACTTTGTTTCCCTTTTCTTGCTATTAATTCGTTGGCTCGCCACGGCCAAACCATTTGAGATATCCAAAATCCGTTTGCAATTAAACAACTTCAATGTATTAGCACCAAGTAAAAAAAGTTTGGTGTAAATTGTATAAACATTAGAAACATTCAAACCAAAATAGCTGACTTCCTGTTGGTCGGAGCTAATGAATGTAAATTAGAAAATTGTCCGGTTTGATGAGATCAATATGTGTACTGAGTTTGGTGGCTGTAGGAAAAACTAACCCCCCCCCCACTTTTATTAAAATGTGGCACTACTGAGCCCCTCCACCACGCCCATTTCTATGGCTTTGTCCATGTCTACTGGTTGACAATATTGATGTGTGTATCGAGTTTCATGCAATTTGAAGCATGTTAAGAGCCTCAAAAACACTCAAGAATATTATTAAAGTTTGACATGTTGCCATGGCAACAATATTTAAAATATCAAGAATCCTGTCACAGGTCTACATCTGCTGTGTATTGACATTACACTGATGAAGTTTGAAGCAAATCAGGCAAAAATAACAGAGTGAACTCAATGCATTTTGAAAGTGAAACACTTCCTGCTGCCAGTTGGTGGCGCTATAACTTTGACTCACATGCTGACCGAGTTTGGTGGTGATCGGATTAATTGCCTAGGAGGATTATATCAAATTCCAGAGCATGCGTTTTTCAAACAACCCATAGTAGCTGACTTCCTGTTGAGGTGATGTATAATGTAGAGTACGAAAGTTGTTCGGCTCGATGAGGTCTATATGTGTACCGAGTTTTATACTTGTATGTGCAAGCGTGTTTGATATATAGACCACGTTTTCGGACCCCATTCAAGGGGGCGCTGTCGAGCCCCTCTGCCACGCCCGGGTACCAGCTTCTGCCCGGCTGTAATGGCCGCGGGTTCCAATGTATGTGCAAAGTTTCATGAGTTTTCGAGCATGGTAAGGGCCCCAAAAATGCCTGAATAGTCGGAAAAAAAAAAAATAATAATAACAATCCTAAAGAAAACAATAGGGCCTTCAGCCCTTTGGGCTTTGGCTCTAATAATAATCCTAAAGAAAACAAAAGGGCCTTCAGCCCTTAGGGCTTTGGCCCTAATAATAATCCTAAAGAAAACAAAAGGGCCTTCAGCCCCTTGGGCTTTGGCCCTAATAATAATCCTTAGAAGAACAAGAGAGCCCTTCGCCATTTCATTGGCTTGGGCCCTAATAATCCTTAGAAGAACAAGAGGGCCCTTCGCCATTTCATTGGCTTGGGCCCTAATAATCCTTAGGGGATCAAGAGGACCCTTCGCCAATTATTGGCTTGGGCCCTAATAATCCTTAGGGGATCAAGAGGGCCCTGCGCTAATTCACTTGGGCCCTAAATAGGGCCTTCAGCCATTCGGCTTTGGCCCTAATAATAATCCTTAAGAAAACAATAGGTCCTTCAGCCCTTTGGGCTTTGGCCCTAATAATCCTAAAGAAAACAATAGGGCCTTCAGCCATTCGGATTTGGCCCTAATAATAATCCTAAAGAAAACAATAGGGCCTTCAGCCTTTGGCTTTGGCCCTAATAATAATCCTAAAGAAAACAATAGGGCCTTCAGCCATTCAGCTTTGGCCCTAATAATCCTAAATAAACAATAGGGCCTTCAGCCATTCGGCTTTGGCCCTAATAATAATCATAAAGAAAACAAAAGGGCCTTCATCCCTTAGGGCTTTGGCCCTAATAATAATAATAATCCTTAAGAAAACAATAGGTCCTTCAGCCCTTTGGGCTTTGGCCCTAATAATCCTAAAGAAAACAATAGGGCCTTCAGCCATTCGGATTTGGCCCTAATAATAATCCTAAAGAAAACAATAGGTCCTTCAGCCTTTGGCTTTGGCCCTAATAATAATCCTAAAGAAAACAATAGGGCCTTCAGCCATTCGGCTTTGGCCCTAATAATCCTAAATAAACAATAGGGCCTTCAGCCTTTGGCTTTGGCCCTAATAATAATAATCCTTAGGGGATCAAGAAGGCCCTTCGCCATTTCATTGGCTTGGGCCCTAACAATAGGGCCTTCAGCCCTTTACTGGGCTTTGGCCCTAATAATCCTAAAGAAAACAATAGGGCCTTCAGCCATTCGGCTTTGGCCCTAAATAAGAAAAAAAAGGAGAAAGCCTTCCCTATTTGCGAATTCCCCAAGGGGGAGTGCTTCTTGAAGAGCAAATGCCAACTGAATAAAGTCATAGTTTTTGTTATTTTTGGACCAAAATGTATTTTCGATGCTTCAAAAACTTCTAACTGACAATCACTGATGTCACAAGGACTACTTTGATGATGTTTTTATTACCTTTCTGGACATGGACAGTCTACCGTACATACACTTTCAATGGAGGGACAGAAAGCTCTCGGACTAAATCTAAAATATCTTAAACTGTGTTCCGAAGATGAACGGAGGTCTTATGGGTTTGGAACGTCATGAGGGTGAGTCATTAATGACATAATTTTCATTTTTGGGTGAACTAACCCTTTAATTCAAGTTAAAAATGTAAACGTGTTTAAATTAAATTTAAATCAGTAAATTTTTAAATATTTTAAAAATTTAAACCATCACATAAAATTAAGATGGAAAAATTATTATTTTCAAAACTATTTTAATACATAAGTATATACAATGTACTTTTTTTTATTGATGTCATATATGGTCTCCTACGCGAGGAGCAGTGGATATTTTGAGTAAAAAACCTCAACCCTAACACACTAAAACAGGGTTGAGTTTTTCACTTCATTTATGACCAATGTTAATTTATTTTTTAAAAAAAGTCATGGTTTCAGTTAAAGATATACTTACCAAAATCATGACAACTCATAATTTTGTTATAAAATAATTAATTTTATAAAATAATATTGACTGTGTTGTGCATGCAGATGTTGACACAGAAAGAAGGGCAAAATATGAGAGAGAGAGACAATGTAAAAATCAAGGCAATGTCTCCCTTCAAATCTGTTTGCAGTCTTTTCAGTCTGTCACATTAGTATTTTTGGACAAAAATAGGCAAGACGATTAAAAAGGCGTTTCTTACGGATTACCACCTGACATGTTAAGGAGGACTAACACAATAAAATTGTGGTTTTAAACCAATTGAGAATAAAAGATATCCAAATCTGAATGAATGAATGAATGAATGAATGAATGAATAAATAAATAAATAAATAAATAAAATATTAATAATAATGATAATAATAATAATAATAATAATAATAATAATAATAATAATAAAAGGACTTTAATGCTTGAGGTGGGACAATATGATTTGTTGGGTTTTGATATGCTATGTGAAATATTAACGAAACCCAGGAATGACCCAGGCAACGTTAGTGCAACGATAAAACTTAGTTGCCTTTATGAAATAAACTATTAAACGTGCTGAGATACAAGCAGAATAAACTAAATAAAATTCTCAGTTGCACACACAGCTGCGCATGTCTGGGACACTCCTGAATATTCAGCTTGCTCCGCCCACGGAAACAGAAAATCTTTAGAAACCGAAAATCTTCTAACACCGGTTAAATGCGATGGCACCCACTGACATTCAGAAACAAACATACGCCGTGATACACTGCCTTTTACGAGATCTTGATATGGTGGAGCATGATGGTTCCGAAGATGGTAAGTGTTCGTTCTCTTATCTCTAAATATTATTCGAGTCATTCTATAAAAATGGTATGTCCCTTATGAGTGTGTAAACAATGGCTTGTTGACTCCTGTATTTTCGAAACACATCGATACAAAAACAAGAGGTTTTGTTAACTGTTAACGAAACCGATTAAAACTATATTAAATTGGACTAGCCATTAAAACTGAATAAATCAAGGTGGCTGGGTTAGGACCTCTGGAAAGTTGGTTTGATATTGGACATTTGTTTGACATTCGCTGAGCAAATGAAGGGACTGTCATAAAAGTGCATGACCAAAAAACAAAAAAAACAAAAAAAAAACAAACAAACTAAAAAAACTTATTTCAAAGATTACAAAATATGGGTAGAATAAAAAATACATGTGATGGTTTAAATCAGGGGTCCCCAAACTTGTTCCTGGAGGGCCGGTGTCCTGCAGAGTTTAGCTCCAACTTGCATCAGCACGCCTTCCTGGAAGTTTCTAGTATGCTTAGTAGGACCTTAATTAGCTGCTTCAGGTGTGTATGATTAGGGTTGGAGCTAAACTCTGCAGAGACACCGGCCCTTCAGGAGCAGGAATGGTGACCCCTGGTTTAAATTAAGTGGAGTAGCAGGGGAAAATCATTTAAAGGTTTGAATGGGTTATTCACTATAGTACAGTAACATGGTTACATTGTTTTTACATGTTTTTTTATCATTTTCTATTAACTCATAGAAACAGGTGTTGTTATAGCTCCTATATAGCTGTTTTTTAAATATTTAAATCTATACAACTTGCCGCTGTTACAAGATTTTCGGTTTCTGAGATTTTCGGTTTCTGAAAGCGGAGCATACAGGTGCTGGTATAATCAAAAAGTTGATTTATTTCACTAATTCCATTCAAAAAATGAAACTTGTATATTATATTAATTTATTACACACAGACTGATATATTTCAAATGTTTATTTCTTTTAATTTTGATGATTATAACTGACAACTAAGGAAAATCCCAAATTCAGTATCTCAGAAAATTAGAATATTGTGAAAAGGTACAATATTGAAGACACCTGGTGCCACACTCTAATCAGCTAATTAACTCAAAACACCTGCCAAGGCCTTTAAATGGTCTCTCAGTCTAGTTCTGTAGGCTACACAATTATGGGGAAGACTGCTGACTTGACACTTGTCCAAAAGACAACCGTTGACACCTTGCACAAGGAGGGCAAGACACAAAAGTTAATTGCAAAACCTTTGGCTGGCTGTTCACAGAGCTCTGTGTCCAAGCACATTAATAGAGAGGCGAAGGGAAGGAAAAAATGTGGTAGAAAAAAGTGTACAAACAATAGGGATAACCGCACCCTGGAGATGATTGTGAAACAAAACCCATTCAAAAATGTGGGGGAGATTCACAAAGAGTGGACTGCAGTTGGAGTCAGTGCTTGAAGAACCACTACGCACAGATGTATGCAAGACATGGGTTTCAGCTGTCGCATTCCTTGTGTCAAGCCACTCTTGAACAACAGACAGCGTCAGAAGCGTCTCGCCTGGGCTAAAGACAAAAAGGACTGGACTGCTGCTGAGTGGTCCAAAGTTATGTTCTCTGATGAAAGTAAATTTTGCAATTCCTTCGGAAATCAGGGTCCCAGAGTCTGGAGGAAGAGAGGAGAGGCACACAATCCACATTGCTTGATGTCCAGTGTAAAGTTTCCACAGTCAGTGATGGTTTGGGGTGCCATGTCATCTGCTGGTGTTGGTCCACTGTGTTTTCTGAGGTCCAAGGTCAACGCAGCCGTATACCAGGAAGTTTTAGAGCACTTCATGCTTCCTGCTGCTGACCAACTTCATGGAGATGCAGATTTCATTTTCCAACAGGACTTGGCACCTGCACACAGTGCCAAAGCTACCAGTACCTGGTTTAAGGACCATGGTATCCCTATTCTTAATTGGCCAGCAAACTCGCCTGACCTTAACCCCATAGAAAATCTATGGGGTATTGTGAAGAGGAAGATGTGATATGCCAGACCCAACAATGCAGAAGAGCTGAAGGCCACTATCAGAGCAACCTGGGCTCTCATAACACCTGAGCAGTGCCACAGACTGATTGACTCCATGCCACGCCGCATTGTTGCAGTAATTCGGGCAAATGGAGCCCCAACTAAGTATTGTAAGTGCTGTACATGCTCATACTTTTCATTTTCATACTTTATCAGTTGGCCAAGATTTCTAAAAATCCTTTCTTTGTATTGGTCTTAAGTAATATTCAAATTTTCTGAGGTACTGAATTTGGGATTTTCCTTAGTTGTCAGTTATTAATCTTCAAAATTAAAAGAAATAAACATTTGAAATATATCAGTCTGTGTGTAATAAATGAATATAATATACAAGTTTCACTTTTTGAATGGAATTAGTGAAATAAATCAACTTTTTGATGATATTCTAATTATATGACCAGCAACTGTATATGAATATTAATAAGTTTCCCAGACATGCGCGATTACACGTGCAACTGAGAATTTTAGTTCACATTGCATCTCAGCATATTAGTGGATTATTCCATAAAGGTAACTATATTCTCAGGGTCCCAGCTGACTTATGCATAAACTACAGTTGTTTACTTCTAGGAAACAGTAATGTTTTCATTAGTATGCACGATTTGTGCAGTCGTCTGTAACTGAATGACAGATACTTCGTGTAACAGCAGAGCAATCTTCAGCTATTGTCTACAATGAGTTCAGCTCGTTGTGCTCTTCCTTTGCAATGTTTTAAAACTCGGTATTTCATTTGTTGTTATCATTAAGTACATCACTGCCTGTAACAACCGAAATAAACCTGTATAAATATTTTTGAGGACCTATATCTATTCTGGTATTGTTCTTAAATTCTTGTTCATTTTGATATGATGTAGGCCTATTGCTCTTCAAAAGGATTAATAAAATTCTTTATGTTTAGGCTTCCCAAGGTTGCATTTATTTGATCAAAAATAGGCAAAACAGTAATATTGTGATTTGTTTTCTATTTTAATATATTTTAAATGGCTGTTTATTCCTGTTACTCCAGTCTTCAGTGTCATATGATCCTTCAGAAATCATTCTAATATGCTGCTTTGCTGCTCAAGAAACATTCTTAGCTACTATTATCAATGCTGAAAACAGGAAACCGTGATACAGTGCCTGTTGATTCATAGAACAGCAAGTTCGAAGACTATTGCAATAGAAATCTTTTGTAACATTAGAAATGTAAAAAAAGAAAAAAAAATCTATTTAATTAATCCTTGTTGAATAAACTTCATCTTTGTGAAATTAATTTTTTAAAAAACAAAAAAACTACAGTGATTCCAGACATTCAAATAGTATTTTAATGCAAATGTATTTGTGCAAATTATTTGGGGGCCACTGTCTGTAAAAAGATAACATTTTATTGTTATAAAAATAGTTTTAAAGGTGCCCTAGAACCAGTTTTTACAAGATGTAATATAAGTCTAAGGTGTCCCCTGAATGTGTCTGTGAAGTTTCAGCTCAAAATACCCCATAGATTTTTTTTAATACTTTTTTTTTTAACTGGCTATTTTGGGGCATCATTAACTATGCACCGATTCAGGCTGCGGACCCTTTAAATCGCGCCCAACAAAGTTTGTTGTTGGCAAGTCCATGCCCATCTTTTTGTACAAAAACAAAATGTCATTAAATGGCTCACACAATATCATATGTTCACTCCATCACACATTGTACAAAGCATCTATTAATCAAAAGCAAATCAAGGCCATATTCCCATCTTTATTCCAGGATTTGTGATGTGTTTTGACATAGTTTAATTTTTTTTTTTTTTTTCCTAATTTCATGAGGCCAAATGTGCCCCTAATTAAAACCCATGAAGAACATGCATGTTTATGAACATTAATGACCAGTAAATTCAGGTTGACTGGGACACTTTTTGCCATTGAGATGACTAGGAAAAAGTTATATGAAATCAGTATATGAAATATATATATTTGTTATATGAAATCAGTATAATCTACTTCAACTCATTCAGGTGTTCTGGGATGCTTTGTTTTATTGTGAAATTGAAAAATTAAACCTTGTGGTGGCAGTGTATCTTAAACGGAAACCACGAAAAGACAATATAGTTTCAGCAATATTTTCAGAATTTGTCACCAACCGGAAAACCAGAGAATGTTAGTCTGAACAGGTAAGCTAACACGTATAATCACACCAGTAGTCTGTAGGTTACAAAAATATTATGTCCACACAGACCCATTTATACAGGCCTATCAGCTGTTACATTGCAGGGTACAAAGGAAGCACAACGAGCTGAACTCATTGTAGATGATAGCTGAAGGCTGCTCTGCTGTTCAATCTGTCATTCAGTTACAGATGACTGCACAAATCGTGCATACTAATGAAAACATAAACTGTTACCTAGAAGTAAACAACTGTAGTTTAGGCATAAGTCAGCCACGATGCTGAGAATATAGTGACGAGCAGGGCGGGCGAGAGCCGTGAGGGAACGGTGCGAGGCCGGTGACGTGAGAGATAATGAGCTCCACCTGCGAGGCGCACCGGCCTTGAGTCTCTCACGGAGGAGCTCCGGAAGCATAAAAGGAGGAGCGACGACAGTGAAGGACGAGAGAGGACCAGGCCTAGGGTTTCCCATTTATAAAACTGTGCGTAGGATCCCTACTAAAATTGTACGTACGCGCAAAAGCTAGATTCTGCGTACGCACAATAAAAATCAGATTTATAAAACCATGCGTACGCCAGATCCTGCACACAAATCCCTTTATAAATCCCAGTCAGCAGAAGATTGTGCGTACGTGCATCTATATCTAAATATCCATAAAAACAAAATTGTATAAAATACTTTAGATAAAGGTTTTAGAATAGAGTTGATTCATTAATTTCCACTGGACAGATAGTATTTTAATAGTTTTAAACAATTCAAATCAAATGTATGCAGTTTTGCTGATAAGGTGAACATATCTTTTAGGACGTTTATAGGCTATTTTTAGTGGAAACAGATCGGCCTACTTATTTATTGCAGTGTAAATACAATTGTCTGACTCGGCGCGTCACTGACAAAGTATTTTAAAAAGAAAACATGCAAATCTTACCGTTTTCCTCAAATTATATCCTTCAAATGGTAATTGTTTGAAGATCCTTCACACGACATCAACACCTCCTGCAGCTGTGGTTGTACAGTAAGATATTATTGGACCTATTCAAACTGGACAACGGACCGTTCGACCACCGAATCCAGCAGTGTCTTCCATAATATCTAAGTTAAGTGTGCATCACTGATCGTCATTCTCAAAAAAAATATTTTGTCATAACATCTGCAGTTTAGTTTAAAGAGGAATTATTGTGCTCCTCGCTGTCATTAAAGCAGCGTGTCACTGGAAAAGTGATCGAAAGTAGCACATCTACTATCTAAATTAATATCACTTTTGTCTCCAGAATGTGCGTACGCACGGCTCAAAAGTTTGCTTAAAGGTGCGCACATTCTCCCGTCAAGTTTGTTTTTATAGATCACAACCTTTGCGTGGGAACTGGTGTACGCACGTTTCTAGCCCTCGTTTTATGCGTACGCACGCTTTATAAATGAGACCCCAGGACTTTATTTTATGTTTTATTATGTTTGTGTGGCTGGCAGACGCCCGCGAGGGTCTGCTGGCATTACTATCATTTTGTTCTTTTAGAATTAAAGTTATGTTGAATGTTCGCTGGTTCCCGCCTCCTTCTTCCCATACTTACGAACTGTGTTACATTGGTGCCGAAACCCGGGAGGAAGGAGGAACATGCTGTCGAAGAGCCCTCGCTGCTGAGGGGGATCGCGGTGCGGCGGAGGTCGGGCAGCGCGGGAGTGAAGACCGTGAGAGGCTGCCCGAGGCGGTGGTGCTGGAGCCTAGTGACAGGTGGGACGGGGAGCTCGATGCCGTGCTCCTGGGATGAGGTGGGGTGGCTGCCGTCCAGGAGGGAGCGGAGGAGTCGCCGCCGTTTCGCCGTGGGCCAGAGCCTGCTACCGTCCGTCATGAAGGGGAGGAACGGGGGACGGCGGACTCGCTGCCGGCTGCCCTCAGCCGGGGGAGCCATCGCGGGCCGCCAGGGGGACGGACGAGGATCGGGCCGTCCACCGAGCGTCTGGCACCATCGCATGGCACCGCGAGGAAGCGCCTATCGGCTGGCTGAGGACCGAGCGGCAGTGTGTCTGGTGAACCGGACAAAGATTTTTTTTTTCTCTCTCTTTTTCCTCTTTCCCTTTCTCGTTCTGTCACTCCCTGTGCTTCCGTCTCCTTTCTCTCGTCTCATCTGTCCTTACCCCCAGGTGCTGCGGGACGCCGAGACAGGCCCCGGGGGGAGTAAATCGCCGTCTCGGGGGTACCCCCCGGCCTGCGAGGGGCGATGGGGGTATGTGACGAGCAGGGCGGGCGAGAGCCGTGAGGAAACGGCCGGTGACGCGAGAGATAATGAGCTCCACCTGCGAGGTGCACCGGCCTTGAGTTTCTCACGCAGGAGCTCCGGAAGCATAAAAGGAGGAGCAACGACAGTGAAGGACGAGAGAGGACCAGGCCTGGACTTTATTTTATGTTTTATTATGTTTGTGTGGCCGGCAGACGTCCGTGAGGGTCTGCCGGCATTACTATCGTTTTGTTCTTTTTGAATTAAAGTTATGTTGAATGTTCGCCGGTTCCCGCCTCCTCCTTCCCATACTTACGAACTGTTACACACCCAAAGTACTAGTTATTTTTATTCCATTCGAAAGATGTGTATCAATAATTTTTACTTTAATATAGACATGTTTTTATATGTTTTTATTAATATGACAACAATCACATAACCCATTGTGAGATTGCACTTTGGGAATAGACTTTGGGAATATTCACACATAATTTATTCACATAAAAACATGATATCAGAGTTTTAAAATCAAATATTTTAAAAGAGATAAATACATCTTGGCTGTTTAAACCAATGAGCATTAAGCTGTATCGTCAGCAAGTCGTTTCCCATCATACTTTTGATCGGCGCATTCGTTGAAGAGCAACTGCGCCTGACTGCAGAATCCGATGTGGCTGCCTCGCCTTCACAGAAGATTTTTTGACACGTCAGCATGATGTCAGAGCTAGGTGGTCCACACTCTGACACATTTCTAGCTGGAATGCATCTCACGGTGATCACCAGTGATCGGTTCTGCGCAGATTTTGCTCCTATCAAAAGAGCCTAATATCTTCACATACCCCTGACACCTATGGCAAGCCTTTTTGACTTTTATTCATTCTCAGGATATGAATTCTTGATATCAACAATTCAACTCTTGATATCAGGAATTACATTTCCACTAGTAACAATGGCAATTTTTGATATCAGGAAAACTAGAATTCTTGATATCTATAATTGTATTTTCACTAGTCAAATGTCACTATAGGCTGCCATTCAAATTCAATTGTTGATATCAAGAATCGATTTCTTAATAGTTGAAATTTCAATTCCACATATCAGAAATACAATTCTTACAAGTAAAAATAATTTCTGATATCAATAATTACATTGTTACTGGAGCTAGTTGCTTAGGACCAGCACTTGACCAGCTTAAACCAGCTTCCATGCTTCAAAACAATTAATTAGGTGCAGAACACTGGCTCTGTGTCTATGAACTGGATCCCACCAGGAGGTAAAGGTGGACAAACGCAGACACCCCCGTATCACATGGCACCACACTTTCATGGCCGACCTTAAACTCATCTATGCATCCTAGGACGAAACTGCAGCAGGAGGAACTATGTCTAAGTTAAATTTTTCATAAGACAACAAATTACCAGATTTATCAAAAATTGAAAGAATCCCAATTATATTCCTGTTAAGCCATGCAGACAGAAAAACTGATCTGTATTTCTAATTATTATATCTGATTTGTTCCATAGAAAGGTTTTATGTGGTGAAAGATTGTGGGTGTAACAACTTCCAGGCAATAAGAGCCTGCTGATGAATTTAGACAGTGCAACTTGTATTCTATTAGGTAAGTAGTTACATTTTAATATAAAGGGAAGGCCACCTATTTTTGTAAAGCTATGATTTGTGATTAAAAAAACATATATCCCTGGTTTCATAGACGAGGCTTAAGCTAGTCCCAGACTAAAATGCATGTATGAGCTCTTTTAACTGAAAGCCACTTGCACTGACATACCTTAAATTATGTCAGTGTCATTGTTTTGTCTCAAGATGCACACCAGAGGGCTGTTTCATAAAAGTTGCTAAGAAAAGCGAGGATTAAACTCCAAAACCTGACTTGAATTAACCTAACAAATGAGTTGGGGCTAAAGCGGTTTCATAAAAGGCTAATAGAAGTTCACACAGTCTCACTAATTCGATCCAGGTTTACCTAGTCAAGATAATTTCGCATGCACGCTTTTTTTAAGCAGCCCTACAGGTCGATCATGGATCAAAGCGATCCACCATAGGAAACAACATACATTTTGTGCTATTTTATGCGTTTGAGACATGGTGTTTTCCTCAGTGCATAACTTACTTCTCACAAGTTTATTCTCCATCTGTAAATGTTAGAAAGTCATGCAAATATTTCCATTTTGCTGCTAAACTCAGTGCCCAAGGAAGTCGACCGGAAGTTGAAGTCGGCCGCGTGCCGCCATCTTGTAGCAGAACTTCACTTGCGTTAGCCATCCCATTGACTCCCATTCATTTTGGCGTCACTTTGACAGCAAATAACTTTACATCTGAGGCGTTTAAAGACTCAATTTGTCTATTATTTATTTCTAAAGATACACGACAATGTATAAAGGGCCCCATTACCTTCTATGTTACATTATGGCCCCGTAGAAACAGTTTTTGTAAAAATAGGCTAACAATTGCATCATAACCACTCGACTCTCTGTCGCACAGTAGAGAAATTACCGTACAGACAGGAGGAGAAGCTCGCAGGCAATAGTATGCATTAACTTAATATGGCGTACTGGCGTTACATTTTAAAATACTATACAAAATAATAATCAGAATAATTACTCCTGCTCACTCACGCCAAAGAACTCCCCACTCAAGCTCGCCGTCTCTGCAAGATTAACGATGGCAGTTTGCACGCACAGCTACTAGAAGATTTACATCTGTCAGACAGGTTGCTGACGTCATCAAGCTTAGTTTGAGTCTGCGCGTCAGAAACGGAAGTGCTAAAAATCGCTAAAAATGGGCTTCACTTGTCTCAATTGAGTTCCAATGGGGTCGCTGTGTCCATTTCTTTTACTGTCTATGGCTAAACTTCACAGTGAACGAGTGCTGCTGCGCGCATGCGCGCTAAACAGACGGAACGCAATAGAAGCGCAATAATTCTAAAATATACATTTCGCTAAAATATTTGATGTTGGACATTAAATGTGCCTTATGTACACGTTTAAACCTACAAGTAAGTGTATTTTTATGATAGTAACTGTAAATGGACTATTGTAATGGGGTAAATCAATATACTTTGGGCCAATTGCTGAGTTTAGATTCATCTTACCAATTAAAATTTAGTCTGTGCATATTTATATTTATTTTAATTTTTAATTTTGTGATTTTAATTTCTGCTCTTCTAATAACTATAACTCACTCTCTCTCTCTCTCTCTCTCTCTCTCTATATATATATATATATATATATATATATATATATATATATATATATATATATATATATATATATATATATATATATATATATATATATATACAGTACAGTCCAAAAGTTTGGAACCACTAAGATTTTTAATGTTTTTAAAAGAAGTTTCGTCTGCTCACCAAGGCTACATTTATTTAATTAAAAATACAGTAAAAAACAGTAATATTGTGAAATATTACAATTTAAAATAACTGTTTTCTATTTGAATATATTTGACAAAGTAATTTATTCCTGTGATGGCAAAGCTGAATTTTCAGCATCATTACTCCAGTCTTCAGTGTCACATGATCCTTCAGAAATCATTCTAATATGCTGATCTGCTGCTCAAGAAACATTTAATGTGTATAATTTGTACAAAATATTTGTGTACAATATTTTTTTTCAGGATTCCTTGATGAATAGAAAGTTCAAAAGAACAGTGTTTATCTGAAATCTAATCTTTTGTAACATTATAAATGTTATTTACTGCCACTTTTGATTGATTTAATGCATCCTTGCTGAATAAAAGTATTCATTTCTTTAATTTCTTTTCAAAAAAATAAAAAAAAAATTCTTACTGACCCCAAACTTTTGAACGGTAATGTATAATGCTACAGAAGCTTTGTATTTCAGATAAATGCTGTTCTTTTGAACTTTCTATTCATCAATGAATCCTGAAAAAAAAGTACACAACTGTTTTCAACATTGAAAATAATCATAAATGTTTATTGAGCAGCAAATCAGCATATTAGAATGATTTCTGAAGGATCATGTGACACTGAAGACTGGAGTAACGATGCTGAAAATTCAGCTTTGCATCACAGGAATAAATTACTTTGTCAAATATATTTAAATAGTACACAGTTATTTTAAATTGTAATAATATTTCACAATATTACTGTTTTTACTGTATTTTTAATTCAATAAATGTAGCCTTGGTGAGCAGACGAAACTTCTTTTAAAAACATTAAAAATCTTAGTGGTTCCGAACTTTTGGACTGTACTGTATATATATATATATATATATATATATATATATATATATATATATATATATATATTAGAAAGACCAGAGTATAGATTAAATATGGGCCTTGGAAAAGGCTAGCTGACTTATCGTGCTTTGACTACACTAGCTTTTGCTGGCTCTGAAACACTCACTTGGTATTTCTCCTGCTCTTTGTCTAGCAAAAAAAATCACTCATCACTTAATAAAAGATTAAAAATGAAGGCCTGATTGTTTCAGGGGCCTTGTCACAGGTCTATTGACTTTGAATTTCCGTGTTACTTTTGCTATATTTTCACACTTAAAACAATGATTTGGTAATCCTCTTGTTCCACTGTACTCTTTTGTGCTAAGAAATAAGGTTTACTGATATGGCGTTATTTTACTGTCAATTGTCGAGAGCACATTATTGTGACGCGAGAGCATATCAATGTAATGCGCGAGCGCAAATCTGTCCGCTCGCGCGCGGATTTCCTCTGCTCTCGCGCAAATCTGTCCGCTCGCGCGCGGATTTCCTTTGCTCTCGCGCAAATCTGGACGCGCGCGCTCAAATATACAGTGCTCTCTTATGAACTGCCTCTCCTCTCGCTAAGATATTGCGTGTGCACGCTCAAACTGTTTCCTGCGTGCTCAAACGTGTCCTGCGCGCTCAAACTGCACATGTGCGCTCACGAATCTCTCCGTGCTCTTGCAGAAATTAATTTGCTTTTGGATTAAATGCTGTCAAAAGTTATAAACCAATCAGAAGAGACGACTGATCCATGAAAATGCTACGTGGAATCTTATTGGCTGAGAGTGAACTGCGCCTGGAATTCTTTCGACAAAAATATATATTTTATTTCTTTACAATTTAATAATATTTATCAAATGTAACCTAGTCTAACTGCATCACATTACAGGTCAAACCCCTATTTATCTAAACAAACAAACAAAAAATGTTTCTTAAAGTTATTGTGGTCATACGTTTTGTGTTGAAATTTAAAAAAAAAAAAAAGGTAACATTTTACAATAAGGTTTTTATTTGTTAACATTAGTTAATGTATTATCTAACATGAACTAACAATGTGCAATACATTACTGTAATTATTAATCTTTGTTAACGTTAAAAATACAGCTGTTTGTTGGTTGTTTACTTCACAGTGCATTTAATAATGTTAACAAATACAACATTTGATTTTAATAACGTATTAGTAAATGTTGAAATTAACATTAACAAATATTAATAAATGCTGAAGAAGAGCAATTCATTATTAGTTAATGTTAACTAATGCAGTTAAATAATGTTAACGCAACCTTATTGTAAAGTATTACCAACAAACATCTTCTGATTTAAGACCGAACAAGATCAGGGTCAAATCGTCATTCCCTTAATACTTAATGTGGAGATCACATACCACCATAGTCAATTTCTTTTGAGGTCTGGAATTAATGATTCTGATACATCAAATACATTCTGATACATCAAATACATTTTAACAGTCACTGGTCACCACCTACTGGCAGAACAGTGTAACAACATTAGTTTCAACATTCATTTAGCTACTTATTTTAATTGCTGAAATCAGTGTATATTCAGACTATAAATTGTTATTGCAATACTTGCATTATTATTTAATGTTTGCAACACAGATGTAGCAATAGTATGTTGTTGAAAACACTTTGTGAAGCTGTTTAAAACATATAGCTTACATGACCACTGCTTTCAGCAGCAATGCAAAAGCAGGTTTAAATATTCTGGTATGATTGTAATTTCAAAAGGTTTAATAGACATAACCGAATCATTGTCATTTAGGAATAAGATCGCGTTCTTTTGCTTAATCGTGCATACACAAGAGCTTAGGTATTTTTGTATGTCATGTTTTATACCAGACCTCAAAAGAAATTGACTATGGTGGTATGTGATCTCCACATTAAGTATTAAGGGAATAACGATTTGACCCTGATCTTGTTCGGTCTTAAATCAGAAGATGTTTGTTGGTAATACTTTACAATAAGGTTGCGTTAACATTATTTAACTGCATTAGTTAACATTAACTAATAATGAATTGCTCTTCTTCAGCATTTATTAATATTTGTTAATGTTAATTTCAACATTTACTAATACGTTATTAAAATCAAATGTTGTATTTGTTAACATTATTAAATGCACTGTGAAGTAAACAACCAACAAACAGCTGTATTTTTAATGTTAACAAAGATTAATAATTACAGTAATGTATTGCACATTGTTAGTTCATGTTAGATAATACATTAACTAATGTTAACAAATAAAAACCTTATTGTAAAATGTTACCTATTTTTTTTTTTTAAATTTCAACACAAAACGTATGACCACAATAACTTTAAGAAACATTTTTTGTTTGTTTGTTTAGATAAATATGGGTTTGACCTGTAATGTGATGCAGTTAGACTAGGTTACATTTGATAAATATTATTAAATTGTAAAGAAATAAAATATATATTTTTGTCGAAAGAATTCCAGGCGCAGTTCACTCTCAGCCAATAAGATTCCACGTAGCATTTTCATGGATGAGTCGTCTCTTCTGATTGGTTTATAACTTTTGACAGCATTTAATCCAAAAGCAAATTAATTTCTGCAAGAGCACGGAGAGATTCGTGAGCGCACATGTGCAGTTTGAGCGCGCAGAACACGTTTGAGCACGCAGGAAACAGTTTGAGCGTGCACACGCAATATCTGAGCGAGAGGAGAGGCAGTTCATAAGAGAGCACTGTATATTTGAGCGCGCGCGTCCAGATTTGCGCGAGAGCAAAGGAAATCCGCGCGCGAGCGGACAGATTTGCGCGAGAGCAGAGGAAATCCGCGCGAGCGGACAGATTTGCGCTCGCGCATTACATTGATATGCTCTCGCGTCACAATAATGTGCTCTCGACAATTGACAGTAAAATAACGCCATATACTGACAGTTCTCTCCCAAGTGCTTCCACTGTTGTCTGCATTAAGTCTGAGAATGATTCAGTGGGCTATATAACACTTAATTTTTAAGAAATTACTTCTCTTTAAATGTTTTGGTCCATCATACCTTAAAAAAAAAAAAAAGTCTTAAATTTACACCAATTTTTTTATTTAGCACTATTTAGTACTATTTATATATATATATATATATATATATATATATATATATATATATATATATATATGTTAATGTGAGAGAGTCAGCTGTAATATCATTGCGTTCCTGTTGGTCAGTGTTAGAGGAGCTCAGCTTAGCCTGACAGTTAGCCTGCTCCAGACCAGGCTAGTTTCCATGTATAAGTTGCCAGAGTAACTGAGTTTGAACTAATTTAAGTTTGTTTTATGAAACAGAATTCGCTGACAACAAGTCTGACTAAGTAAATTAAGCCTGGCTTGTTTTCTAATCTTGTTTTATGAAACAGCCCTCAGTAATGTTTTTTTTTTTTTTTTTTTTTTTTCTATGGCAGGTTTATAAAAGCTACTTAAATGCCCTCAATTAATTAAGGCCTAATCCTGGCTTAGTCTAAGGCCTGTCTGTAAAACCGAGCCATAGAATTGGGATTTGTTAAGCATCTTTTAATCTAACTTATCCTAAAGGTGTTCACTGTATCACTAAAGGTCTCTTTGGAGCCAAAGGTTAAAGATGCTTTTTTTTTTTTTTTGACCCTGCCAGAAAAATAAAGGTGTTGTCTAGCTGCTATTTTTTTTTTTTTTTTTTTTGTTAAATAAATACCCAGATACCTTACAGTATCTAGCGTTAGCGCTAGTTCTGGCAGGTCACGTCAGTCAAGCTTGCATCAGCTGACTCCTAGGTGACTTATGTCTACCTATAGGAATACGACGCCTATTACGGCATCTATATATAAGCTCCTCAGTATCATCAGCAGCTATTGCATTTCCCAGGAGCAAATTACCCTCCTCCATCCCCAGCTCCTCCTCTCTTCAGTCAGGATTGGCCTTATTATTTCCCCTGAATCAGACTAATTCTCGAAATATGTGTATGTTAAATCATGACATTTAATGATATTTGCATGTTGGTCATGTTCTGTTTACCCTAGGGGGTTTATTGCTGCTCTCCCTGCTCTTATCCATGCTAGGGAGAACAGAACCATACCGCCAATACAAACTCTATGCATTATCTATCATATTTGACGATAGTGGTCCTCACAGAACTCTTTTAATAAGATACCACCATTTTATGGATGGTCATTATCTCACACTTGGACATATTCAGTTTCAATCCAGAAGCACACGAAAACTGTTCAATTACATTTATAGCCTTGGACAAATGATTCTTTTAAAAGAGAGTCGTGTCATCAGCTAAATGGGAGATTTTAATTTCTCTATCGAAGATGGATGTACCTTCCAGTTCCAAGCTTTGTTCATAGATAATGATTAACGATAATAGTTCTGTAACTAAAATAAATCTGTCTGACACCAAGGGTAATAAAATCTCTTAAGGTGCATTCACACCGGACGTGAATGAAGCGGTAAGCGCGAGTGATTTACATGTTAAGTCAATGCAAAGACGCGAATTGACATCCTGCGGCGCGAATGATGCGATTCGGGCGTTTGACGCGCTTAACGCGTGATTCGCGCAAGTTGAAAAATCTTAACTTTGGCAAATTTCCGCGCCGCGTTAACCAATCAGGAGCTTGCTCTAGTAGTGATGTGACGTAGCGAACTGAGACAGAAATTCGAAACAACAATGGAGGACAAAATCATCGTCGCTGTAGGTCTTCATACATTTATAGAAACAGAAATAAAAAGGATCGTGTTTGAAAGAAAGTGAGTGAGTGAGGAGGTCGGACAATCTGATAAATTGTAAAAAACGGTCTTTACTCAATTTGAGCTATATATATATATATATATATATATATATATATATATACACATACATATTAAATCTACAAGCCAACTAAAGACGACCAATTGAGCTTATTCGCTATTTGTTCAAATTATCTTTTGGGGGTAATTTCTTATTAAATTTGATGTACGATAAATTTGCGATTAATTAGAATAATTAATTGCCATATCATGTAATTAATTAGACTAAAAATTTTTATCGGTTCCCAGTCCTAGTATAATAATGTACTGCTGAATATTTTGCACTTTTGTGACACTCCTTAACTCTATTTTTGTACTGGATTGCACTCATTTGATGCTTGCGTATCCATTAAAATAATACATTATTTTTTAAAACTATGGTTTAATATTTTCTCTGTACAAACATACAGTTTTAACCAATACTATATTGCGCTTGCATTCCAATTAAGATAGGAGGGAAGGAACCTCAAATGTCAAATGAATGTCCAATATTAAATCAACTTTACTGCAGTTGTGCACTCGCCCTGCACAAAATCCTGTTTCGTACATTTAAACATTTCACAGACTGTCTCTTTATATTTCTTCTGCACCTGTCCTGGGGTGTATTTCCTGTACAATGACATAACTCGCTGCTTAACTTATAGCCACCATCCGCAATAATGGCGCTGCTAAAAAAAAAGTGTATTTTCCTATTTTTGGTGTATTTTCCAGTGTGCTGTCACAAACAATTAAGACAGGAATTAAATTTTTATACTTTATATAACCTGAATGTTTTGGGTAAACCAGAAGAAATAAACAGAACATTAAAGCTGCAAGCAGCGATGAAAGGGCTCTCGCCCCGTGCCACTGCCACTCGGTGGCTATAGGAAAACAGAGCACTTAAATATGCATTTAAGTATATAAATATATGAGGACTACATCAGTCATTTGTATTTACCACACTTCTTGCTACCAGCTGGTGGCGATATGACTATAACTGAAGTTTGGCGTGTAGATGTCTTCAGGCCAGGGAACTTATCAAATGTGAAGTTTGAGGCAGATGGGACATTGGCCCTGTCCCAAATGGCACACTCCGGCCTTGTGGACTTCCTCAGAGTCCACACTTTGGTGACGTCATGTAGTGCAGACCTATAGGGCCCTTGGCGCGAGTCCACGAGGGTGCATTGAGAGGTATTTTTGGGACAGACTCGATCGTCACACCGGAAATAACGGTCTGGTTGTTTTTTGACAGGAGCTACAGGTTCAGGGAATGCTCCCTATTGTTGTTGTTGTATATCACAAATATCTTATACAAATATTATAATATTTAGCATCGAGAACAGGTTTCTTTTCTTTTGCAAAATATTATCTCCATGTCAACTACACAGCCTGCTTTTGCTTATGCCACCTGGGCATTAGACAATATATACATGCTTATTTAAATAATGTATACAGTTGTAATAATACATAATGTTCCATTTGAGCTAAGATTACACTTTTAACACATAATAAACATATGCGCGAGTTTCAGATTAATTTACAGGTTTAAATATAAAATATATAAGTATACATATGACTCATAAAGCCCTGACATTCGGTTCTATTTATTTAATGAATCATAATGCGATCGTATTATTCAACGCGCTATTATTATGTTTGAGATATCAACCACTGGTCGATGACCATAATGTTTGTATAAACTGTAGGTAACAACTGGTAAAACGTACACCTAGGTCATAAAAACCGTAATGATACCTACACTTAAATAAATCGATTGATCTTGAGCAAAATCTCCACCCATCCGTTGTCTGATTGGCATTTCGCAAGGATTCCTGGGTAGTTAAAGTGTGCGGAGCCTGCATCTATGCGGGCTTCGCAGAAGACTACAAAGGAGCGTTAAATGCTGAATGGGACGGCCTATGGGCTCGTAGACTCGGCGAGCACACGCAATTTAAGTCCACGAGACCGAAAGTCCACATGAAGTGTGCCATTTGGGACAGGGCCATTGTATGCTTGAGTTACAACAACTTCCTGTTCATGACATTAATAGCATGCTTTAGCACTCAGCTAGGTGTTGCTAGCATGTTTTAGAATGTTTGTAGCATGTTTAGTACTCAGTTGCATATTTTAGTATGTTGCTAGTAGTGCATCACAGTGTTAAACACATCACTTCCTATTGTCAGTGGGTGGCGCTATTACTATAACTGAATGTTGTCATGAAGATGTGTTCAGAGCAGGACTCTTCTCAAACGTGAAGTTTGGGGAAGATTGGATATTGTATGCCTGAGTTACAACAACTTCCTGTTTCTTGGCGTTAATCGCATACTTTAGCACTTAGCCAAGTGTTGCATGATTTAACATGTTTCTAGCATGTTTGGTACTTCATGGCATATTTAAATGTGTTTCAGGGAGTGAATTACAGTGTAAAGCATGCTATTTCCTGTTGCCAACAGGTGGCGCTATGAATAACTGAATATTGGCATGTAGATGTCTTCAGGCCAGGACTGAAGTTTGGGGCAGATCGGACATTGTTTGCCCGAGTTACAACAACTTCCTGTTTCATGGCGAAACATCAAAATTTGTCAGGTCATCACGAGCACGTCCTTCAGCGAAAACTCAATATCTTACAATTGTGTGGAAATGGCAAAAAATCTTTGTGTGAACTACTCGATGACACATCAAACAGGCTTGCTGACACGTTGCAGACACCAGCACCCATCTCTTAGATTAAGATCAAGATCATGATGTAGGTTTTTAAATGACAAAACACTCACTTGTAAATATATGAGAATCAGAATATCAGATAGTTGATGACATGGTGAGAAAAGTGATACATGTGTCATACAGTGTGGCCGAGCTGTGTCAGAGGTCAGTCAGAATATTTTAAACTTGTGTGTGAAAGGGTTCATTTAATTTTAATTAAATTTATTTCAAAATTCAAAAATGTGATTCATTTCAGAGAAGAAGAATAATTGACTGAGCAATTACAATAGGGTCCTCACACGATCAGTGCTCGGGCCTTAATAAATAGTTTATTTATTAATAAACTAAAAAGTCAAATAGAAGTTTTTTTTGTTTTTTTTTTTCCTGTGACTAACGCGTCAGTGATCAGCCACACCTCCCAATGCTGCAAAAGGCTCCACAAGCTCAAACGACTGATGTTGTCCAGAGCGCACATTAGGGCTGGGCGGTATATCGAGTTTTGGCGATATACCAATATTTTCTTTCGGCGCGATATGGGATGAGACAATACCGTCTGTATTGATATGGTTTGATGCGACCCTTCCCCACTCTTGCTTTGCGCGCTAACCGGACTCCGCCCACTCCATCACAATTTCGACTGAAACATGGAGGAAAACATGGTTAACACTGCAGAAGATGATCTAGTTAGTAAAAAGAAAAACAATGGTTCAGTTATTTGGAGATGGTTTGGATTTAAAATATCAGATGAGCAGCAAAAACAAGCCATCTGTAAAGAATGCCAAATCTAAAGTGCAGTACGATGAGTGTTTAGAACTCCGAGCTTCGTCTGCTACAACATCAGCCACGAAAAATAGGCAGCCCGAAAAGTTTTCTGTCCCAAAACAAAGCTCGTTGGAAGCTTTGTTTACATGCAGCATGCCTTATGAAAAGAAAAGTTCCAGATGGCGCGATATAACGAATGCAGTAGCTTACCACATCGCCAAATATATGGTTCCAGTTTCAACAGTGGAACAGGAAGGTTTTAAAACGCTGCTAAAAACCATTGACCCAAGATACCAGCTACCCAGTCGCAAGAACTTTGCAACAGAAGCTTTGCCAGAAATGTACACTGAGGTCAGACGGAAGCTTTCCGACCGGTCTTGCAAAGGTGACTCATTTCGCGCTGACAACCGATATATGGACAAGCAGGACGTGCAAACCATATATGAGCTTGACGATACATTTTATTGAAGACTGGGAAATGAAAGCTGCGTGTCTCCAAACCAGCTATTTTCCCCAAGACCACACAAGGGAGCGTAAAGCAGAAGCCCTGCAGGACGCACTTGTGAAATGGAAGCTTCGACGAAAAGGTGCTAGTTGATATAACAACCAACAATGGCAGCAACATTATCAAAGCTGTTGAACTGAAGAATTGGCTGAGGATGCAGTGCTTTGGTCACCGACTTCATCTGGCCATTGGTGAGTGCTATGTTTGTATTTGATTCGGGAATTATTATTATTATTATTTTTTTTTTTTAAGCTTGTTAAGCATATTACGCTTAAATTATTGTCTGCAGTAATGACTGTTTAGTATGCCTAACCAAGAAAATGCAACCAAAGTTAAAGCAACATTTGAACATGTAGTGATTTCATCACACACCCAAATTAAACACAGGTGATGATCTGTCTTGTTAAATAAAAAAGAAAGAAAAATATTTAAGGTACTTTTCATTACAGACAGTGAGACATTAATGTTAATAATGTTAATATTTATGATGTGTGCACTAATTTGTTAAATAGATTTTCTTTTATTTATTTATTTATTTATTTATTTATTTATTTATTTATTATTTTTGCATTTATTAAGCATAATAAACTTGTTTCTGATTCTGACAAGGAC
Source organism: Megalobrama amblycephala (assembly GCF_018812025.1). NCBI lineage: Eukaryota > Metazoa > Chordata > Actinopteri > Cypriniformes > Xenocyprididae > Megalobrama > Megalobrama amblycephala. The sequence continues at coordinate 11,893,999 of NC_063054.1, forward strand.
ATGGCATGGATGACAGCTGCATCACCCAGGCTGTTTCTCTGTAAGAAAGTTGTCAGCAGCTTCTCATATAGCTGGAAGAAAAGAAGAGAGCTTGCTGAAGTCCAGATTCAGCTGGGTCTGCCAACTCACCAGCTCATCACCGAGTCAGCCACACGCTGGGGATCACGGCAGCAAATGATCGAGAGGTTTCTGGAGCAGGAGGGAGCAGTCACAAAAGTCCTGCCTGCTGACAAAAAATCCAGGCATCTTGTTCCTACGTGGCAGGACATTGAGGTCCTGGAGTCACTCCAGAAGGCTTTGAAACCGCATCAGGAGTTCACAGATGCTCTCTCAGGTGAGGAGTACGTCACAATCTCATATGTCAGACCTGTACTGGCACCTTTTCAACACAAGTCTCCTGGCACATGAAGAGGGTGAGAGTGAGCTGTGCAAATCAATCAAAACCCTGTATTGTTGAATACCTTCCATGCCAAGTATGCTGACCCAGCAACTAGTGAACTGTTGGACATGGCCTCACTTGTGGATCCATGGCCTCACTTGTGGGTTCAGGGACAAGTACATGCCAAGTGAAAAGATCAATGCAGTGAGAAAACAAGCTGTCTTGGAGGCAGAATCACTGCTGGCTGATCCGGGCAGCTGTCAGCCTGGTCCAGTTGTGCCCACTGTGTCTATGCCTACAGGCCAAGTAGCAATAATGCCACCAACAGCAAAGAAGTAGTCGTCACTGGCAAGCTTCTTCAGGCAGAGCACAGCAACCACAATCAGGACGGCACTGACACAGAGGGAGGCAATTGAAAATGAACTTTCAAGCTATCTGCATTCAGTTCAACGTAGAGGGTGATACCGATCCTCTTAAATGGTGGAAGGAACATGAAACTCTATTTCCAGCACTGAGCCACCTGGCAAAGTATCTTTTGGTGCCAGCCACCAGTTCCCCTTCCAAAAAGGTTTTCAGTTGCAGTGGTAACATTGTAACCTGCCACAGGGCATCCCTTAAGCCTGACACTGTTGACAGGCTAGTTTTCCTTGCACAGAGAACCTGTAAGAGATATAAACTATAAAATACTTTTTAGTAAAAAATGTTCTACCTCGAAAATAACCATGCTTATTCTGACTAAGTAGTTAAAGTTGTATTCTTTTACATTGTTTATACTGTTTACATTGTTTTTTTTTTTTTTTTGTTTTTCAGAGTTGTGTATTTAGTTAATGCAGGAGGAATTGTACTAACATTTTATTTAATCAGTTGTTGTTTTTTGCAAATTCTAAGAGAAATTCATTTTTTCAAAACCCTTTTTTATTTACATGTTTATGTTGTGCAGCTGGATTTTCAAACAGGAAGGACAGCCCTGTCTTTGAATTTATTTTGATCATAAGCTGTTTAATAAAGGATGAATGTGACATCTCAGATAAGACTTTGACTTAAACATTTATTCCACATTGTAGAAAATACCGAGACATATATCGCATATTGCCATTAATCCCAAACAATACAGAGATATGATTTTTTTTTTGTCAATATCGCCCAGCTCTATTCGCACATACACAGATACCCAGTGATATCTACCCAGATTTAGACCGTACCATAGTACTGAGACTGCTCTCATTAGAGTTACTAACGATTTGGTCTAATCATCAGATTGTGGTTGTATCTCTCTATTAGTGTTACTAGATCTCAGTACTTCTTTTGACATTATTGACCACAATATTCTTTTGAATAGACTTAAAAATTATGTTTGCATTAGTGGAATTGCATTGGCATGGTTCAAATCTTACTTATCTGAATGTTATCGGTTTGTAGTAGTAAACGAAGAGATGTCATATTGATCACAAGTTCAATATGGAGTACCGCAAGGTTCAGTACTAGGACCGTTGCTTTTCACTCTGTACATGCTACCCTTGGGAGATAACATTAGGAAGCAAGGCGTTAGTTTTCACTGTTACGCTGATGATACTCAGCGCTATATTTCTTCGAGCCCTGACGAAACTTACCAATTCACAAAACTAAAGGAATGCATAGCTGATATAAAAAAATTGGATCTTTCATTTGAAAGCCATGTTTCTAGCATCTGTAAAACCACATTCTTCCATCTTAAAAATATATCTAAACCACGACATATGAGCTCAATGACAAATGCGGAACAGTTAGTTCATGCGTACATGACCTCAAGGCTAGATTACTGTAACGCTTTACTGGGTGGTTGTTCCGCACGCCTGTTAAACAAACAGGTCCAGCTGGTCCAAAACGCAGCAGCTAGAGTCATTACTAGAACCAGGAAGTATGACCATATTAGCCTGGTTCTGTCAACACTGCATTGGCTCCCTACACTCTTAGCCCGGATTTTATATTTACTTAAAAATATAATTACAATATACTTAAAATATTTAAGTTTGGTTGCATTACTTATAAAATATAAGTATATTCTACTAATTTGTGGGTGTATTTGAATGTGTTAATAAATGTAAGTTAAATGCACTTAAAATTATGAAGTTTTTCTCCTGGCCACGCCTCCTACACACTGGTTTGCGGCAGGTAATGATGCCATTTTGTCGTGGTGTGTGTGAATTCAAGGAGCTGTTGATGAGCAGTTGGAACATTTGTTTTGGCTGTTCTACAGACATTTTTTTTCCATTTACCTTTTTATAGTTTTTCACCAAAGGAGAAAATCACAATTTTTAAGTTACCATCATCGAGGGTCAGGGTTTGTTTTAGTTGAGCTCTTGACCCTTGACTTTTTAATATTACAATTTGTTTGGGCAGTTTTAACTGCATTAAAACCAACCAGACAAGCAAAGTTAAAAGATGATCAGGTGATATTGGTTATGTTTTCACATAATCATTATTCGATCTGAATCACTGAACTCATTTAAAGCCCAATCTCTGAGTTAGATTTACATTATTGATTACAGCAGCACTGTGATCCTACAGCGGAGGATCAACTTCTACAAACCATTTTTTTTTTTTTTTAAAGTTGTCCTTATCACAAAAAAATATATATATTTTAGGCACACACAGACATCAAGAATCAGCCTGTGAATCTCAACGACGGTGACAAGCAACATATTCTGATAAACAGATCAACTCTGAACATTTGAAAACAAGCTACTAAAAAGTCACAGAAAAACAGCAAAATTTAAATAGTGAGAATAAAGAAAATTAAGACAATTCAGCTCATAATTTATTCATGCAGCAATGCATGATGGGAGGCATGGATGAATTTTGATTGGTGGCAAGTTAACTTGCTTAGTACATTGAACTTAAATATACTAGTTGTAATAACTACAAAGTAATTAATATTACAAAACATTTTAAGTTAAATGAACTCGAATTATTTAAGTTCACCTTACTTAATCATTACTTAATTTTTTTAGGGCAACCAGTTTCCTCAAATTTTTTAAGTAAATTCAACTTATCCGGGCTAACAGTGTATTAAACATTGTATAGATTTTAAAATCTTGCTACTTGCCTACAAAGCACTAAATGGTTTAGCTCCCCAGTACCTGAGCGAGCTCTTAAAGGTCCCGTTTTTTGTGGTTTTTTGAAGCTTTGATTGTGTTTATAGTGTGCAATATAACATGTGTTCATGTTTCGCGTGTAAAAAAAAACACAGTATTTTTCACATAATTTACTTATCTATATACCGCTGTTTCCACTGTCATAAAAATGGGCTGATGACTTCCTTGTTCTATGAAGTCCCTCCTTCAGAAATACGTAATAAGTTCTGATTGTGCCAGCAGTTCCTGTGTTGTGATTCGACAGCAGCTTAGCTTACCGGTTGTGGTCCATAAACAATGCCTTCTCCAGACAAAGAGGGAACTGCTCCATCTTTCAAGAATAATTTTTGTGCGAATCCGGCATTAAACTGATTGAGATTGAGGAAGCTGTCCTCAGCAAAATGTGCTGCACATAGTTTTACATGTGGATTATAATTTTCGGGAACCGAGTTAAACATAAATTGTAACCATTGATCTCTAAGTACAGCGTCCCTGGGAAGGCCAAACAAAGGTGATTGGACTGCGGGATGAAAATAACAGCGTTTCGACGACATGGCGACAAACACACTCTACAAACGCAACTCTTGCTCTTCTCCATGGGAGCGCAACAAGACAACGCCCCCTTTTTTGTGTATTCCTGTGGGCGGAGGTTAGTCAAAAAACTGTTTTAGTGACGTCATTAAAGAAGGAAGTAGAGGGGATGTAGTCCAAACTGGCCGTTCGATGTAGGCGACTTCTGTTAAATAAAATATCTCGCTTGGCATTGAACTTTGAGCTTTAAAATTTTACAGATTTTATTTATACTCTAACAACAACATTACACACTAACTAAAGTTTGAAACATGGGATCATGAAGAACGGGACCTTTAATGCATTACAGTCCTTCACGTCTATTGTGATTTCAGAATTCAAGGCCAGTTGATAATACCTAGAATATCAAAATAAACTGCAGGCAGCAGATCCTTTTCCTATTTAGCACCTAAACTTTGGAACAGTCTTCCTATCACTGTTTAGGAAGCGGACACACTCTGTTAGTTTAAATCTAGACTAAAAACACATCTGTTTAAACTTGCATACACATAACACATTATCTATTTCTATAATTCAAATCATGTAAATTGTTAGGCTGCATAGATTAGGTCAACTGAAACCGGGAACACTTCCCATAACACCTGATGTACTCGCTACATCATAAGAAGAATGGCGTCTACACTAATATTAGTCTCTCTCTGTTTATCCCGAGGTTTGCCGCAGCCTGCCAGATCCAGTCCGTATCTAGATTAGATGAAGGACCTCCGCCTAGACATGACGATAACGCAGCCCTGACGTTTCAACTAAATTATCCCCTGTGAAGGCCTCCTTCCCTTTCCTTTCCCTATGTATAGATAAAACGTTATCAAAATTATTCCAGTTCGCATTGATCCGCGGACACAACTAATTTTTCTGTATTATGTGGACCAGACTAGACTATTTGGCAAATATCAATTTTTTTTATTTATTTATTTATTTATTTATTTTAAAAAAGACCAAGCTTCTGTGCGCATACACACTCAAACACGCAAACCTATAGACTAAACTCGTAAATTGATGCCAAGAATGCATTAAAGGTGCCATCGAATGTTTTTTTACAAGATGTAATATAAGTCTAAGGTGTCCCCTGAATGTGTCTGTGAAGTTTCAGCTCAAAATACCCCATAGATTTTTTTTAATACATTTTTTTTAACCGCCTATTTTGGGGCATAATTAGAAAGCCCGGAGCTCGCGCTTGCCTTAAACAGTGCATAAACAAAGTTTACACAGCTAATATAACCCTCAAAATGGATCTTTACAAAGTGTTCGTCATGCATACTGCATGCATGCGTCAGATTATGTGAGTATTGTATTTATTTGGATGTTTACATTTGATTCTGAATGAGTTTGCGGTTTTGCTCCGTGGCTAAAGCTAACATTACACACTGTTGGAGAGATTTATAAAGAATGAAGTTGTGTTTGTGCATTATACAGACTGCAAGTGTTTAAAAATGAAAATAGCGACGGCTCTTGTCTCCGTGAATACAGTAAGAAACAATGTTAACTTTTACCACATTTAACAGTACATTAACAACATGCTAACAAAACATTTAGAAAGACAATTTACAAATATCACTAAAAATATCATGTTATCATGGATCATGTCAGTTATTATTGCTCCATCTGCCATTTTTCACTGTTGTCCTTGCTTGCTTACCTAGTCTGATGATTCAGCTGTGCACATCCAGACGTTAATACTGCCTGCCCTTGTGTAATGCCTCGATCATGGGCTGGCATATGCAAATATTGGGGGCACACTAACCCCGACTGTTACGTAACAGTTGGTGTTATGTTGAGATTTGCCTGTTCTTCGGAGGTCTTTTAAACAAATGAGATTTATATAAGGAGGAGGAAACAATGGAGTTTGAGACTCACTGTATGTCATTTCCATGTACTGAACTCTTGTTATTTAACTATGCCAATATAAATTCAATTTTTAATTCTAGGGCCCTTTTTTTTTTTTTTTTTTCAGTAGGAAAGGTGTCATTTAAGTGGCCCCTAAAGTAATAATTAACAATTTTTACAACGGAAGTGATTCAATCAAAAACCAACTTTAGCTTGATGATAATTTTCCTATTGTCACTGTGAAGCTGCTTTGAAACAATATGTATTGTGAAAAGTGTTATATACATGAAGATGACTTGACTTGACATTGCATGATCGACTCGTGATTCAGCTCACTCAATTTAGCAGACACACAATTTCTATTTAACCGCAGCGTCTGCTAACGTTCTATTTCTGTTGATATTCGCTAACAATGCAATCTGAATTTGTTATACATGCTGCTGCTGCTGCTGCTGTGCAAAATACTAGGAATTGATGTAGCTCAATTAGATTAGCCTGTTTCACTGTAAAAAAAATCCAGCAAAGCTGTCTCTGTATCTTTACCGCAACTACATTGCCTGCTTGCTGCTGCATTAATGCAATTGCATATACGCTAGCTGCTAATATGCCTAGTAATTCACTCGAAGCATAAAGCAGGACTGTTGACATAACACCTGATTAAACCTTGTGTGTGGTTACTTAATAAAGAATTGATAAAGCTGACTACGCAAAAATGCATAGTGATATAGCATAAAAACTCATGCACTTAGATGTTGAATTTCAGTGGAATTCTGAAAGTGCGCTGCAGACTGCTCACAGCAAACAATGTAAAGTATTTGGTTGCTGTGGTATTAGCAGCCAATGAGCTTGCTGTTCAACATTCAATCAGCTGCGCTATGTAAATAATTGTGAGTGCTTCGAAATGAGTTATGGACCTACAAGCCAGTGCCATCTAGAGTTTCATGCCAGAACTTTGTATTTGTGACACATGCATACATTTACAGTATAGTCCAGGTGATATATGTGCAAAATTTTAGGTGAAATGTTCCCTTTTTCATAAAAGCATGGAATTTGGTATACTTGTACAGTTTGAGGCCCTGAACATTTTCAGAAATGGAGCCATGACAAAAATGCTTCGTGGTCGCCATAGCAACCATTTTACTTTCCACCATAACCAAATTATGTATTTTGTATCATATCTTCTGAATCAAACATGTCTACCCCATGGTGTCTACCCCATGTTTTGATTGTCAAGGATTACAATGGTACCATAAAAAATATATACTGTTCGGGTGAATAGTTAATGGTGAATTCTGTGATGTGAGAAGGAAATCACAATATCGTCTCTGTTACAAAGGTAACCCTCGTTCCCTGAAGGAGGGAACGGAGACATATGTTGGACAGACCGACGAATAGGAATCTCACTAGAGAGGCCAATCTACTTCGAGTGTAACTACAACGAGCCAATGCACATTGGCATGCAATCATATGCATCAGCTGCTCACCTCGCAGCGCGGGTATATGAGCAGCAGGTGCATTGCATCTTTAGGTTTTCGCTGAGGAGCCAAACCGAGCAGGCGTCAGCGTCAGCGGGACAACAACTGTGGCGACGGGTTCACTCCTTCAAGGAACGAGGGTTACCTTTATAACCGAGACGTTCCCATTCAGTCGGTCACGTTCGACGTATGTCGGACAGACCAACGAATAAGAATCCCTACCAAAGCGCCACAGGAGCTGCCCCCTTCCAGCGCTCTGTAGTAAGCCACCTGACCCCCTTGCCTGAGGATGGTGGGACAGGGCTAACACAGAGAGTGTCGAACACTGCTGTTCCCCAAAACCCATTCAGTGAGACAATTGGATAACGCTGGGAAAGCGTACCCTTTCATTGGGAAAGGAATGCTGCGGAAGCCACATCCTTCCCCGAAGGAGTCATGTGGAGGAGTACATATGGACTAACCTTGTAGGTTGTACTACATAGGGAAGAACTGGGGTGACTCCAACTTGATGAGAGGTGGGTTCTCCCAGAGGGAAAGACACAGGCTTCGTTTGGATTAACTGTGGAACCAGCCATATGGGATCCCTGTAGGGTCACACATATGGAACCCAGCCTAAACCCGGTTCTCAAGGATACAGCGAAGTAAAGGCCTGGCGCTAGACGCTCCGCCATGTCGGCTGCCGAAGGGAGATCGGAGGACTCGACAGGGTCTGCCTTGTAGGGACTCTCTGGAGAAAGAAAGCGCATGTAGCGCAGCAAGCCGACACTAAGCCGGGGCCTCTCCGTGCCTCTGACCTGAGGTGAGAACACGGGAGGATACCGGCTCAACACGAAGGCTATAGAATCTAGCGAACGTGTTAGGTGTCGCCCAGCCCGCAGCCCTACAAATGTCTGTCAGCGGGATGCCACGAGCCAACGCCCAGGAGGATGCAACACCTCTCGTGGAGTGAGCATGCAACCTGAGCGGGCAGGGCACGCCCTGAGCTTGGTAAGCCAGGGCAATGGCATCCACTATCCAGTGGGCCATCCTCTGCTTGGAGACAGCCTTTCCCTTCTGCTGGCCTCCGTAACAGACAAAGAGCTGGTCTGAGGTCCTGAAACTTTGGGTTCTGTCTATGTACAGTCGCAAAGTGCGAACTGAACAGAGCAAAGCCAGGGCTGGGTCTGCCTCCTCCGAGGGCAGTGCTTGTAGGCTCACTACCTGGTCCCTGAAGGGAGTGGTAGGAACCTTGGGCACATAGCCATGCCGGGGTCTCAGTACCACGTGGCTGTCACCCGGCCCGAACTCTAGGCACGATTCGTTGACCGTAAATGACTGCAGGTTCCCTATCCTCTTGATGGAGGCCAATGCAACCAGCAGCAAAGTCTTCATAGACAGAATCTTTAAGTCTGCTGATTGCAAGGACTCAAAGGGAGCAATCTGGAGTGCTCTTAGCACCAGAGCAAGGTCCCAAGAGGGTATGGAGGGAGGACGAGAAGGATTTAACCAATAGACTTGCCATCTATGTGGTCGTGGTATGCGGAGATAGTAGCAGTATGGACTTTGAGGGTGGAGGGGGACAGCCTACGCTCCAACCCTTACTGCAAGAAGGAAAGCACAACTCCGATCGAGCATCTTCGGGGGTCTTCTCGGCGAGAAGAGCACCACTTGACGAACAGGTTCCACTTCGAGGCGTAAGCACGTCTCGTAGACGGTGCACGTGCCGAAGTGATGGTGTTAAGTACCTCGGGGGGGTAAGTCACCTAGAACCTCCGCGTCCCGTCCAGGGACCAGACATGGAGTTTCCAGAGGTCTGGACACGGGTGCCAAAGAATGCCCCGTCTCTGAGAAAGAAGGTCCTTCCTTAGAGGAATGGGCCAGGGAGGGGCTGTCGTGAGGAGTGAGAGTTCAGGGAACCAGGTCCGGTTGGGCCAATAGGGCGCAACTAACAGGACCTGCTCCTCGTCCTCCCTGACTTTGCACAGGGTCTGTGCAAGTAGGCTCACTGGGGGAAGCGCATATTTGTGAAGGCCCCGGGGCCAGCTGTGTGCCAGTGCATCTGTCCCGAGTGTTCCCTCGGACAGGGAGTAAAACAATTGGCAGTGGGAGGTTTCTGGTGAGGCAAACAGGTCTACCTGAGCCTCTCCGAACTCTCTCCAAATCAGCTGGACCACCTGGGGGTGGAGTCTCCACTCTCCCGGCAGCGTAGCTCGTGAGAGCTTGTCGGCCGCACGGTTGAGCACACCGGGAACATGAATGGCGCGAAGCGACCTCAGTTGCTTCTGACTCCAGAGGAGGAGATGGCGGGCGAGTTGCGACATGCGACGGGAGCGTAGACCACCTTGACGGTTGATGTACGCAACGGTCGCAGTGTTGTCCGTACGGACCAGTACATGCCTGCCCCGTAGCGGCCCTTTGAAGCGGCTCAGGGCAAGGCGTACTGCTAGCAACTCGAGGCAGTTGATGTGCCAATGCAGATGGGGGCCATGTACATGGCACCCCAGCCGGTGGCAGAGGCATCTGTGAATACCACAGCATGCCGGGACACTTGCTCTAGGGGCACTCCAGCCCGGAGAAACAAAGGGTCCGACCACGGGCTGAAGGCTTGGCGGCACTCCTGAGTGATTGCCACCCGGAACGTGCCACGTTGCCACGCCCATCTCGGGACTCAGCCGTGAAGCCAGTGTTGAAGCGGTCTCATATGAAGCAGACCAAGTGGGGTTACTGCCGCTGCGGCCGCCATATGCCCCAGGAGCCTCTGAAAGAATTTCAGTGGAAATGCGTTTCTGCGTGAGCATTTTGAACGGTGGCTTGTGAAGGCTCTGATTCAAAACTCGCAGGTCCAGGATAGGTCATAACCCACCGCTCTTCTTGGGTACAATGAAGTAGGGACTGTAGAACCCTGACCTCATATCGGCTGGAGGTACCGGCTGTATCGCGTCCTTCGCCAGTAGGACCGCGATCTCCGCATGCAAGACAGGGGCATCGACATCTTTCACTACAGTGAAGTGGGGGGGGCTGGGCACTCTGACCGTGACCGGCTCCACGGCGCTGCTTAGATGAAGGCTGCTGCTGGGGCGTGGGAGCACGCCCTCGGCGATGAGCAGACTGAGGTGCTGCGGGCGGTGGAGGTGCAGCAGCTGACCGCCTCGGCAGGATGTGACTGATGGCCTCAGACTGCTTCTGTACAGCCGAGAACTGCTGGGCAAAGTTCTCGACCTCGTCGCCGAAGAGGCCAGTCTGGGACACGGGGGAATTAAGGAACCTAACTTTGTTGGTATCCCTCATGTCCGCGAGACACAGCCAGAGATGGCATTCATGGACCAGAGATGGCATTCATGGACCACTAATGTGGACATCGCACAACCCACTGACTGTGCCGTGACCTTCGTCGCACGAAGCGTGAGGTCCGTTGTGGCACGAAGTTCCTGGAGAACTTGTGGGTCAACCCTCTGAGGAGGATTGGAACGAGGCAATGGCACCGGGACTCCGCCTCTTTGCAGGAACTGGAATCTAGATTGCAACTCCGAGACGGTCATCTTCCCACAATGGGTACATGACTCGTCCACAAACGCCGCCTCAGCGTGCTTGGTGACCATCCCGCGGTGACAGGTAACGACCGCATCCAGAAACACACAAGTAGAAAGACATCTTTAAAAAGATGCGAATCTACTTGTGCAAGCTCTTTTAGGGACTGAACTCTTTTAAGTGCCGAAGCACGCAGAGGAATGGCCGCTGCAGCACAGACAGGGAAAACTGCAGCCTGTCGTGTGCAAGATTATGTAACACTTTATATACCAAACAAGCATACTTGAAACAAGGTGCCATCGAATGAAAAATTGAATTTACCTCGGCATAGATAAATAACACCATTGTTTCCTCCTTCTTATATAAATCTCATTTGTTTAAAAGACCTCAGAAGAACAGGCAAATCTCAACATAACACAGACTGTTACGTAACAGTCTGGATCATTAATATGTACGCCCCCAATATTTGCACATGCCAGCTCATGATCAAGGTATTACACAAGGGCAAAACGTCTGGATCTGTGCACAGCTGAATCATCAGACTAGGTAAACAAGCAAGGACAATAGAGAAAAATGGCAGCTGGAGCAATGATAACTGACGTGATCCATGATATCATGATATTTTTAGTGATATTTGTAAACTCTTTCTAAGTGTTTCGTTAGCATGTTGCTAACGTACTGTTAAATGTTGTTAAAGTTACCATCGTTTCTTACTGTATTCAAGGAGAAAAGAGTTGTCGCTATTTTCATTTTTAAAACCTTGCAGTCTGTATAATTCATAAACACATCTTCATTCTTTACAAATCTCTCCAACAGTGTGTAATGTTAGCTTTAGCCACGGAGCACAATCAAACTCATTCAGAATCAAATCAAAACATCCAAATAAATACTATACTCACAGGAATCGATGCATGCAATGCAGCATGCATGACGAACACTTTGTAAAGATCCATTTTGAGGGTTATATTAGCTGTGTGAACTTTGTTTATGCTGGTTAAAGATGTGAGATAATTTCTTTTATTTTTATTTATTTATTTTTTTTTATTTTTTTTTTTTTTCTGAAAACATCTCAGCAACATGGCAACCGTTGACTGAGTCAGTCCTGCAAACCTGTTGGTTGACAGTGTAAATATGCACTCGACCCAGATGATGTCCCACTGGCAGAGGTCTTACCAGGGTCTCTATTGTGGAGCCCATGCTGGTCCAGCAGCACCAGGATCTCCTGCTCAGCTCAGTAAAAATCTATCTAAAATGTTTTTTCCAATCTGTTTTATGTACTCTTATTTTTGTTTTTCTGATGTTGAACGCAAGTTATGTTGTAAATAGTTGTAAAAAGTACTTTAAGTAATGTGTAAAATCATTTATTTTTATTCACAAGTTTTAAATTGCATGAAAAAAAAAATGTAGTGAAGAATTTGTTTCATTTACAAATTATAACTTGCATTACATTACATAAACAATGTACAGAAATTACTTTGGTTAATTTACAAATAACTTGCATTACAAATAATAAATAATGTATAGAACAACTTCGTTTCATTTATAACTTGCATTACAAAATATAAACTGTACATAAATTATTTTATTTTTATTTTTTACAAATAACTGATGTTTAAAAAGCCAGTGTTTAAGAAAATTGTTTCATTTATCAATTTTAACTTACCTAAATACATTTTATTTCTCAACCATTCTCTCAAGTAGAGAAAACAGTCTGTCCTTTCTTTCCCTGCTCTTTGTTTTTCTTGTTTCTTGCTTGCTTTTTTTCTGCATTTTCTTTGAATAAAAACCCTGTCCTCACCAGCGCGCAATGAACTCTGGGTAGGCTAGGCCGTGAAGGGCTCTTCTGCTGTACCCTTCATTTGCCTGAGAAACAGAGGGCGCATTTGAAGTCGCTTTCGAATTGCACCAGCCTTCGTCACACCACATTGCAATAGGCCTTCGAATGCGGCCTTTGGAGGGTGCATCCTAAATTGGGACAGCCTTCATAGTGCTGCTGTGACGCAATCGGCCTTCAAATGTGGCCTTTGGAAGGTGCAGCCTTTGAATTAGGACAGCCTTTGCCGCACCGCTGTGACCTTTGGAGGGTGCATCCTGAATTAGGACAGCCTTTGTAGTGCCGCTGTGATGCAGTCGGCCTTCAAATGCAACTTTTGTTCCATGCGCTGGTTTATTGTCATGTGGTTATGAGTTCTGGTTGTTCATTGGTTGTCTTAGTCATGTGTTCCCTTTTTCTAAGTACTTAACACTCTGGAGTCATCGGTATCGCCGGCGATACCACCTCAGTTTTTTTCTTACCAGTGTGAAAGAGACTAAAAATACTCTGTCAATTTTGCACATACAATTAAGAGTTATACACCATTTTAATCTGTGAAATATCTTTTGTTTGTGTACACTCAGAGTAAAAACAAAAAAAAACAAAAGAAAACTAACATGATGCGTGATCTGTCGTCTCCCTCTGAACGACACAAAAATGAGACTTATGTCTAAAGAAACATTGAAATGTCAGGTTTTAAATTGTGTAAATCAAATCTAAAACAAATATTCTCTGTTTATGTAATCTGTATGAAAACCGAGCCATGTCAGAAGTCCGTGATTCAGCTCATTATCCGCTAATGCGGCCACGCCCATGAAGCGAGCGATATTCAGACGCAAATTCTGAGGCAATACATGTATACATTGTTGCAAACGTGTATTTATTATCTTAAAAAGTGTCTATCTGCATGCTATAGCCATGGTTAGCGATCTCTGGAAGCCTCTGTTAGTTTCTGGAAAGTCACATGGTATGCCTGTTCTTCTTTTGTGGACTAAAGGTGCACAGAGTGCCCTCAGGCTGCAGGTATGAATTGAAAACACAGTATACAGCGCTCATAGTGATGACAATAAAATTGACAAACATATGAGAATCCATACATTTTTCTCCAAATGTGCATGCTTTTAAGCATATTAAGAAATTATGGTCAATATAAGATTTTAAGAGTAAAACAGAGGTCAAAATGTGACGCTTGAGTCTTAGATCTTTTTAATAATGTATAGTTTGTCAACTACACATTAACATTTAGGCTATATATCAAATATAGTTACCTATATGAAATGCCATAGAGGTAGGAATGTTCAGATGCTTTGCATCAGGGCAATTCCAGCATTATGGACGTGACATTTGGAGTCAAAACTTGAAATATATAAACGCTCAAAGAATGCATTTAATAGCAACATATTGAACCGTCTATTTATATATTCATAATCCCTTACTAAAGGAGTCCAGACATTAGAAAAATGTCAGGCTATACAATCGTTTTATATTTTAGATGAGGGAAATATACATGCGTTACAGACGTGACAAAAAAAGTCACTAAGTTTTGGGTGACAACATATTTTTTAAGAATTCTGCGAATTACACGGCACAAACCAAAAGTAATACTGCCCACTGAATGAAGAAGGGTTGGCTCTCCACAGAGCATAAAATAATAATTTTATTTCATTTTTCATCACATAAATGAGGAAAAAACGTTATGGATGTGACAGTTTTTCGTTACGGATGTGACCGGTCTGAAAGCGGCACAGAAGACTGCTTTAAAACTGCTTTAAAACTTTCACAGAGACCTCAAGCAGACATTTAAACCACCAAATATTGAAATCTGAGATACCAGTAAGACTGCGCAATTTATCAACTTTTTAACAAAAGGTTATGGATGTTGACAAAGCGTGTGCGTTGTTCAAGAATCAATTTAGAGACCATGATTTTCCTTCTTACAGAACTGCTTGCTAAAATACATTGACAAATATTAATGTTTATCATAAAGCAGTTTAAAATCGCATGTTTTCCACAGTCAGGTGAACCGATTGACGTATACACTATTGTCAATCGCAATCATGTCAGTTTTATGTTTTGTGTCTAAATGATCACACGGATTTCGGCTAGTTTTCACAGTAGAGCACATTAATACAGTATAATACAGACCTAAATGGATAATTTAAAAAGGTTTTGTTAGTAAAAACTTTTATTTTTTTTCATGGTAAAGATGACCTTTGCGTGGAATTGCCCATCACAGAAATACATTATATTTTAAAGTATATTAAAATAGAAAACCATTATTTGGTTAGAGACTTAAGACTTCTTTTAAAAAAATGTGTTCAATCTTTTGACTGGTACTGTAATTTAACATAAGGCTATACAAAATTTTCCCCCACCACTGCACATTTTGCATGTCTCCCTCATCTAACACACCCAATTCAACTCTTGCAGTCTCTACTAATTAGCTGATGACTTGAATCAGGTGTGTTAGATGAGGGTGACATGCAAAATGTGCAGTGGTGGGGGGTCCCCAGGACAGGTTTGAGAACCACTGGTTTAATGTACAGCAATGCATCACAATAAGACCACATTTTAGTGTTTCTATTATATAGTGTTCATATTTTTTTATATAATAACTTATGTATCTAAATATATCTAAATCAAAATGTAATGTCCATGGCATGTGAAATGTCAGTTTTTCATAAGTTTTTCACTTCATCTCTGAGATGAAGTGTTGAATACAAATCTAAAGTACTTTAAATTTACACTTAAATAAAAACGTATAAATGTGAAAATATAGTAGTCAACATTTAAAGTGGATCAAAACCTTTAATCAAAAACCTTCTTAGGACAACTTAATACTTAGGACAACTTTGATTAACCTTTTTGATCAACTTCAAATGTTAACTACTGTATATTGTCACAATTACATTTAACATAAGAAATAAACTAGGTTAACTAATAGTTGCTAACAATATAAAGGTGACATTACACAGTTTAACCATACATATTTTACCTTGTTATGGTCCGGTCTCCCATTGTCACTAGCGTTGAAGCATGACAAAATCCAATAAATGCCTCCATTTGTCTTTTGGCCTGGCCTTCGAAGTGTGCAGCCTTCACATTGGGATGCACCTACTGACTATAGGAGCACATGAGGAGCAAGGGAAGCACAGAACAAACAAGCAGCATGAATCAAACTACAAAATAAATGGCATGAAATCATAAACGTCTCAGTTACGTATGTAACCCTCATTCCCTCCTTCAGGAAGACATTATGTCAGAACATACTGACTAATGGGGTCTGGATGAGAGCCCGAGGGGTTGAAGGGAGCTCTCTGCAGCACAGATAAAATCACTGCAAGGTCCCAAGAGGGAACCTGATGAGGGCAAGGCGGATTAACATGATCGTGGTGAGCCACAATGGCAGCCACATAGACCTTCAGGGTGGAAAGAGACAGCCTTCATTCCAACCCTTCTTGAAGGAAGGAGAGCACCGACCCAATCGGCCATTCCCAGGGCTCTTCTTGACACCAAGTGACGAAGAGGTTCCCCTTCAAAGCGTAGGCTTGTCTAGTAGACGAGGCTCTAGCTGAAGTGATGGTAGCTACCACCTGAGGTGGCAAGGTACCTAAACTTTCCCTTCCAGAACCCACAAGTGCAGGTTCCAAAGATCGGGATTCGGGTGCCAGAGGGCGCCCCGTCTCTGAGAAAGAAGGTCCTTCCTCAGAGGAACTGGCAAGGGGAGGGGCTGTCACGGGGAGTACAAGTTCGGAGAACCAGGTCCAGCCGGGCCAATACGGTGCAACCATGAGGACCTGCTCCGCCTCCTCCCTGATCTTGTTAACTGTGGTTAACTGGTCCGTTGAGTAAAACAAGTGGCAGTGGGAAGTGTCTGGAGAGGCAAACAGGTCTACCTGAGCGTCTCTGAAGCACTCCCAAATCAGCTGAACAGACTGGGGATGGAGACTCCATTCCCCGGGGTGAGACTGCCGAGATGTGAACGGCACGAAGAGACCACAGATGCTTCTGACTCCATAGGAGGAGAAGGCGAGTTGTGACATGCGGCAGGAGCATAGACCACCTTGATGGGTGATGTACACTGCGGTTGCGGTGTTGTCTGTGTGGACCAGAATGTGCTTGTCCTTCAACAGGGCCTTGAAGCGGTGCAGAGGAAGCCATACTGCCAGCAACTTGAGGCACTTAACATGCCACTGGAGTCGGGGTCTTGTCCAGGAGCCTGACATAGCATGCCCGTTGCACATGGCACCCTAGCCCATGGCAGAGGCATCTGTTGAGACAACAATATGCCTGGAAACTGGTTCTAGGGAAATACCAGCCCATAGAAATTAGAGTTCCAACCACGGGGTGAAGGTCTGACGGCAGGCCGGAGTGATCGTCACTCTGTGCGTGCCGTGTTGCCATGCCCATCTCGGAACGTGGCCATGAAGCTAGTGCTGAAGTGGTCTCATATGAAGCAACCCGAGTGGTACGACAACAGCTGAGGATGCCATATGCCCCAGGAGCCTCTGAAACAGTTTCAGGGTGACCACTCTGCTGTTCAGGCAGTTCAGCAGTTACTGAGTGCGCTCGCTCGTAAGCTGCGCGAACATGGTGACCGAGTCTATTTCCATACCAAGAAAAGAGATCCTCTGCACAGGGGAGAGTTTGCTCTTTTCTCAGTTGACCCAAAGGCCCAGACGGGCGAGGTGTCCGAGCACCAGATCCCTGTGCTCGCACAACTGTTCTCAAGAGTGAGCTAGAATCAGCCAGGTCCTCGAGGTAGTTGAGGATACGGACACCTTGTTCCCTGAGAGGAGCCAGAGCTCCCTCCGTGACCTTTGTGAAGATGCAGGGAGACAGGGACAACCCAAAAGGGAGAACCTTGCACTGGTATGCCTGCCCCTCAAAAGCAAACCGAAGGAACGTTCTGTGTCGAGGAAGAATAGAGACATGAAAGTACGCGTCCTTCAGGTCGATTCAAAAATGCGTTTGGGCGTTAACATCTTGAACGGAAGCCTGTGAAGAGCTCAGGCACGCAAGTCTAGGATTGGTCATAACCCACCAGTTTTCTTGTGTACTATGAAGTAAGGGCTGTAGAAGCTGGACTTCTTGTCAGCTGGATGGACCGGCTCGATTGCGCCCTTTGCCAGCAGGGTCGTGACCTCTGTTCGTATGACAGGAACATCCTTGGCCATCATCGTAGCACGAACAATCGCAGTCTCAGGCACGTCTCAAGATCGCCGCTTAGCCTGATGCTTGGCAGGTTTGGGAAGGTTGGAAACGGGCTGTGATGCCTGAGAGGGGCGCCCTCGGTGACGAGGTGGCTGAGCCGGCGTCAGTGTGAAGGCAGCAACAGGCCGCCGGGGCAGGATGTGTTTAATCACCTCAGACTGCTTCTGGGCGGCCAAGAATTGCTGGGCAAAACTCTCGACCGCATCACCGAAGAGGCCAGCCTGGGAGACCAGGGAGTTAGGGGAGCTGCATCCGATCCGAGCCAGGTTTAGGCATAGGTGGCGCTCCTGGACCACCAAAGTGGACATCACCTCACTAAGGGACCGTGCAGTGACCTTCATCACCCATAGAGCAAGGTCGGTAGCAGTGCGCGGCTCCTGCATTAATACCTGGTCAGCACTGCCCTCGTGCAGCTGTTTGAGCACTTTGGCCTGGTGTACTTGCAGGATGGCCATGGTGTGCAAGGCGGAAGCGGCCTGACCCGCAGCTCTGTAAACCTTGCACACAAGCGTGGACGAGAACTTACAGGCCTTGAACAGGTGGAGGGTTCCGCTCGAGCCCGATGCTCTCAGCTGCCTGGGAAAATATGGCCGTCAGCTTGGTATCAGACTCGGGCAACACTGGCATCCCAGATGGAGGCAATGCAGCCTGAATCCTCACCTCATAGAAACACACTACAGTGAAAGGCAAAGCAACAATGAAGTGCTCGGCTGCGAAGCGAAAGCCTGAATGCAAGTACTCCATGCTGCTCCTTGTATACCCACTGAGTGGGGTGGAGATTGCGATGCAAATTCCGCCGACCAAGGTACTCGACGTACAATTGGCGCGTTTTGTTACCACACAAAGGAGATTAGGCTCTCGGGCGGAGACCCCATTCATCAGTATGTTCTGACGTTGAACGTGACCGACTGAAAGGGAACATAAATATAAGACCCAAAACCAACTGTGGTGACAACAGATAAAATTATATGAATTACATAATTAAAAGTCTGCCATTATGACAACTTCCTTAATAAATGTTTCCTCTCTTGGAATTATTTTGTTATATTTTGTAAAAACATATAAGTGCACTTGTTTTAAGTTTATCAGAAATTAATTTAAAACTATTTGTTCCTCAGAGAATTCATTTGACCCTGCAAAAATAGCCTCCAAGCTTAGGGAATTGGGTGATGATTATGATGAAAAAGTGATCCAGCCACTGATAAAGAATGTGCAGAGAGCTGCAGCTGATCAGGTGAGTACAAATGGTTCATCTTCAGACAACGATCAACTATTCTAAAGAGTGTTTGAATCACTTTGTGAACATTGGATATTTTATCAATGTTACTTTGCTCCTGAGTCTCTCATAGTTAGAGGTTGGACGATATATCAATTTTGTCGATTCAGTTATAGGCAATAATCCACAGCGAATGTTTTTCCTATCTGCATCCATTTCGGGTGTGGCTGAGAAGGGTCCGCTATCATTACACAGTACGAGAGCAGCCTCTAAAGAGGTAGTAAAAACTATCACAGATGCCAGATGTGATTGTTTTGACACATAAAAAAAATAGAAGCAAATTTTTTAAATGTCATGATTGTTGCATATTGTGTATTTAAAGCTAGTAATCCGAGAACAGCAATTTATGTTCATGCAGCAGAGAGAAACGTATCTGGATCAGGATCTGATTTCAGTTACATTTTTTATCCTCACTGTAATGCATATTTTGTAATTTTGACTATAATCATAATGTGCTATAAAAGAGAACAAGAAAAATATACACATATAAATACAATTTCAGCTCTATTGTCTCAGGACCTGTTTACACAAGACAGTTTTCAACTAAAAACTGAAAACTTATGCTAAACTAATGCTTTTGGCCATTCATTTACACGACAAAAGTGTTTTGGTGGCCTGAAAAAGCAAACTTTTGAAAACAGGATTCAAAGTGCTAGTTTTTGAAAACCATACCATTATCATCTCTGTCTAAAATTACAAAACCATGAAAACGGTGATGTCATGTGCGTGTGCACTTTACAAAGTGACATCGCCAACTACTGGACTGACATTGTCATGTAAATGTACCCTTTAGTCAGGTGCTAGAGGATTCTCGAAAGCAAGAGCACCCTCAGTTAATATCGTAATAATATCATATTGGCCAAACAGATTACAGAAGTACAATACATTTCCATGGTTTTGTCAATACTGTTTTTTCTTAAATAAAGTTCAGCACTATTTTACTTCAGTAAAATATTCAGTATCAGTTTTAAAAAATATTGGTTAATCAGTTGGCAACTTAGTTATCGTGTCCTTAAAATCCAATATCGGTTGACCTCTACTCTACAGGGAATTAAGTGCTATTGATATCGGCTTAATTTTATTTCCTGAAATTAGTAAAAATGAGACTTCTTGAGCAACCACAAAATGTATGCAGTAATCTTAATTTGGTTCTGACAGCTTAAAATGCTTTTTCCTTTAATTACATGGTAGCCACATAACAAAGTAAATTGTGTTGATGTTTAATGTTAGACAACAACTGTAGCCAGTAACACCTGTGTGTTCTCTAGGTGGTGACTGTGTTCACTGATAGCGTGGACAGCATGTGTATGATGTGGGTTGGAGAAAGAGCAGAAGTGGCCTCGGAGAAGCAGCTCCTCAAGGCTGCCATCACACTAGGACTCTATATGAAAGAAAACTGCCCTGACATGACAACATGCAGTTGAGGTCGCTATAACGGGATTCATCAACAACCGTCTAACAAACTGGATTGCGGAGCAAGGTGGCTGGGTGAGCACAGTTTTATCAGATTTGGGTTAATTGTTTCCTTTAGTAGGGAGCAAGGTGGCTGGGTGAGGCCAGAAGCAAAGACCAGGAAACTCGGTTATGTCTTCAGCAGGATTTTTTATTGAGAATGTGCTGTTGCGCTGCAGTCAACAAGTCTATCTAAGGCAGGCATACATTGTATTTTATAATCATTCTGTGGGTAGTCCTTAAAGGTGTTGGGAGAGGAGGGGTGAAGCAGCACCTTTTCTTTAAAAGTCTTATTAACCCTCAGGGGTCTGAGGATTTTTGGGGCCCTGGAGAAGTTTTGACATGCCCTGACATTTGTGCTTTTTTCAGTTGTTCATAAACACATTAATGACACAAGTGTCATTACACTGTATTCAGCACAAACTAGGCTACAATAATATGTGAGGAACATGTATGTACATGTTTGTATTTTTGAAGGAATAACGTTTATGCGTGGTTATTGAAAAAACACAAAAAACTTAAGTCACTGAAATAAAGCCAAAATATATATATTAAATCTGTGTTCACAAGACTTCTGGGTATTGGAGGTTATAGACTAGAGTTTTTGCTTCAAAATTATGTAAAAATTATCATTCCTGCTCCTTCATATAAAACAATAGAGAGATTTAAATTTTCTAAAACATCTTTGGTCAAGAAACACAGTATGCGAGGAGGTGTGAATCATCACGAATAATGGGTGATTCTCACCTGAGAAGACAAAAGAATCGCATAAAGAGCTCTAATGACCTGCATAATAATGAGGTCTTTCAGACAGGTAGGCTGTGAAAAGACCCTCTGTTGATCATGTCTCAAGCTCATCATAATGTAAATCAAACATACAGAAAAAACAGCAATACTGTGAAATATTATTACAATTTAAAATAATGGTATTCTATTATATTCTTTAAAATATAATGTATTTCTATGATACAAAGGGCCCTATTTTAACGATCTAAACGCAAAGTGTAAAGCGCACGGCGCAGGTGCACTCAGGGCGTGTCCAAATCCACTTTTGCTATTTTAACGACGGATAAACGGTCCGTGCGCCGGGGCATTTTTGAAATGGGTTGTCCCATTTTTAATGAGTAATGGGTGTGTTCAATAAACCAATCAGGTCATCTCCCATTCCCTTTAAGAGCGAGATGTCGCGCCATGGCGGATTGCTATTCTCTCACGCGATGAGTTAATATAATGTGTGTGGGCGATTGTTCAATTAATTATTTCGTTCACATTATAAGTAGTTCAATGAAAAAACTAATTCAATCAGCAATGACTATTCATCATTTTTATATTTATGTAGCCCCAATAATATTCTTTTCTGTAATCCTTTTGTTTTTTATTTGGCATGTTTGTGTGAGCTGTGTGTAATAAGATCAACGCGCTGGACGCACCCAGAGCGCGTTTCTACCATGCGCTCTAACAAAAAATATTGCGCCATTGACTTTGCTTTAGACCAGGTTTAGTTGGTCATGGCGCAGTCTATTTTCGCTCCTTAAAATAACAATGCGCCGGCATGCGCGAACACACCTCTTTTTTAGACCAGCACGCCCATGGGCGCACTAACTGGCGCAAATGCATTTACTAATTTAAGGACGTGGCGCTGAACGGGAAAACGCGAACGGCGCCGGACGCAAATAGCAAACACACTTGCGCTGCGCCTTGCGTGCATTGCGCCGGGTGTATTAGGGCAAAGTGTCGAACAGTTTGTTACCTCTTGGCATTTCATTAGGCTTTTAGCTTAAAAGCAGCCAATTGGAGAAATATTGATGGATTTCATGTTTATGTCAATTTTCTTCAGAGGAGTAATATTTATCAGAATTTATTGTTATTATATGAGTGCTGGATACTGTGTTTTCAATTCATACTTGCAGCCGGAGGGCGCTCTGTACACCTTTAGGCCACAAATGCCAATGCTAAATAAGAATAGGCAATCCAGGAAATAACTGAACTAACAGAGGCCAGAGATCGCTAACTATGGCTATTCAAAACACTTTTCAAGATGATAAATACACGATTGAGATGATGTTTACATGTATTGACTGAATTTGCGTCTGAATAGCTCTGGCTCCATGGGCGTGGCCGCATTAGCGGATAATGAGCTGAATCAAGGACTTCTGACATGGCTCTCTTTTCATACAGATTACATAAACACAGAATTTTTGTTTTCGATTTGACTTACACGATTTAAAACCTGACATTTCAATGTTTCTTTAGACACAAGTCTAATTTTTTTGTGATTAGTATTCACTAAGTTACAGTTCATTTTCTGAGAACTATCAGATTGGACTTTGTTCAGAGGGAGACGAGAGATCACGCATCATGTTAGTTTTCTTTATTTTACAAAAAGCACAACATTTTGTTTTTACTCTGAGTGTACACAAATAAAAGAAGATATTCCACAGATTAAAATGGTGTATAGCTCTTAATTGTATGTGCAACATTGACGGAGTATTTTGAGTCTCTTTCACACTGGTTAGAAAAAAAACGCGGTGATCACGCCGGCGTGACCGCCAACCCGAGGGAGTTAAAGAACAAAGGTCACAACTGCATTTTCAGACATAGTAGCGGGGATTCTTACAAAAATCACCCCAACATATGCAGGAACCATGAGTTCAAGTGCCAGGTGTCGGTGACCATTGATTAGCCGCAGTGCTAGCTGTTGTGCTAACACCTTGTTTACATCTACTGTCATCAGATAGCATCAGTCCAGCACCAGACCCACCACTAACTACACTCCCGCGAGCTTCTCTGCTTTAGGTAGCTACAAGGATTTCATCAAGGATGTACACGAAGACTCACTTGTAATAGTCTTTGAAAACAGTTGGCAACTAGAGAGACAGCTGCCGTTCAGTGACATGAGGTTGACGCCCTCAGCCGATTACCACAAGGAGATTTGTAAGGGAGATGAGGTGTACATTTACTCCAGACCCAACGAGCAAGAACTCTGCAGCTGGTGGCTGGCAAGGGTGAAGATGATGAAGGGAGAGTTTAATGTGATCAAGTATGCAGGTTGCAACACCACATACAACAAAATCGTCACATCGGAAGGAATCCGGCCAGTCAATTCCAACAGGCCCTCCTCTCAAAACTCTGCCTACAAAGTCCCTATCACTGTACCCTAGGATCTCAGAGACAACTGAGAACATTCACATAGAGCTTCAGGAAAGCAATCAGAGCCAACTACACACCAAATGTCCTGTCCACAAACAAATCCACAGTGAAATGAGCAGTCCTACTGAGTGAGATGCACTTCTGCAGTATTCACACCAAACTCATGCTGATGTCCCGTAATGAAGAGGCCACTAAACACTTAGAGACAAGTAAACAGCTGGCATTTGTGTTTCAGGAGGAAGTGAGGGTGCATGAGGATCTAATGGGTCTGGCCTTTAGTTGTCATGGCACCAATAGCGGCAGCAATAGAAGCCGCCGTCGGCCGTAACTATGGCAGCTATCCTGAGGGAGGCTCTACCAGCCGTGACAGACAGCCAGTTACTGTTGCAACTTCATCTTTGTGCCGATTCCCAGATCAGACAGAATCTCCCAGGGAAGGAGGAGGCGAAGCAGCAGGTGTCCCATTTCAAGGAAAACAGGACTAGCACGAGTAAAGAAGAGCAAACTCCCTCCAAGTGCTTCCAAGCAACGGCGTAGCCCCGGTGAAAGGCGTCTCGTAAAAAGTCATCTTGCCCCCCTCAACATGAATGAATGAAAATCGACTAAAATCCTTGAATTCATAGAAATCTTTGAGAAGAAAATTATACAAAAAAAAAAAATTATGAACACATCTGCTTTAAAGAGGACCTATTATTGCCCCTTTTCACAAGATGTAATATAAGTCTCTGGTGTCCCCAGAATGTGTCTGTGAAGTTTCAGCTAAAAGTACCCACAGATAATTTATTATAGCTTGTCAAATTTGCCCCTATTTGGGTGTGAGCAAAAACATGCAGTTTTTGTGTGTGTCCCTTTAAATGCAAATGAGCTACTGCTCCCTGCCCGCTTTCCAAAAGAGGATGGAGCTTTAACAGCTCGCACTTCGGTTGCTCAACAACAACAAAGCTGGAGTGTTCAGCATTACATTGTTCAAACCGGAGTCAGACACTGATGGTGAGACTTTGATGGTGAGTTGGAAGAAGTTACAACTTTTAGAATGCAACTGGATGTTTCTAAATAGTTAGTGGATAAATGTATGTAGCTGCTGTGGAGTTGATTCAGCTGATCGATTAGCATGGGTTGTCATGTTAATCTTTTGTGCAAAACCCATATGGATGCCAACTATACATACCTGTTTGCCAAACAGAGCCATACACAAAAGGCTAACGTTTATGATTGCAATCAAATGCTGTGAATGGTCTAATATTTGTTCCATAATAGAAACAATCAGAAACACTCCTTTTTTTAGCAATTGAGCTTACCAGGGTCAACTTGCAGGCTATCCAAGCTAACGAGACTGTGCTCGTCTGTGCAGCCAATGACAGAACAGTTAGCATGCTTTGTTCAAACTTTTGCGTTAGAACTGGTACACCGTTTTCGCTTGTGATAACAAAATGACAGTGCCGTGGGTGGAAACATGCAGATTAAGGGGCAGTAATATTATAATAAGTTCCCCTTCCTATGTCACAAGAGTAGCGAAATTTGAGCGGCTTGTTTTTTCACATGCTTGCAGAGAAAGGCTTGCCAAAACAAAGTTACTGGGTTGTCCTTTTTCATGTTTTTTGAGTTGGTAGATGCACTGAGGACCCGATTATAGCACTTAAACATGGAAAAAGTCAGATTTTCATGATATGTCTACCTTAAGCCACACATAACGGTGTATGTTTATCCTATCTATCATACTTAATGCAATTTTTTAAGACAAGACAAAATTGCCAAAAAAATGATCTGATGGCTATGACTCAAATTTCTGACTTAACACAGAAAACAGGACACGACTATTTGGGTTTTATTTATTTATTTATTTATTTATTTATTTATTTGCTGTTGTCATTGCTGTCATTCTTTGTTTTTGTTTGTTCTACTCACTGGTGTACGATAGTGAAAACACTCCCAAACAGACGCATCTCTGAAACAGTGTTAGCTAAATGAGGGCGAAGCTAGCGGAGAGTTGATGGGTTGAAGGTGGAGCCTTATATATTTATACAATATATAATTATGTACTTCTAAAATAACCATTACAATTTTTTTTCAGATTTTGATGCTTTGTTATAAACCATTTGGGTGTTTGCAAACAGTGATGATTTGTTTTGTGAGTGGAACCTACCTGATGGCAGAAAACAACAGTTCTGCAATATCAGTCTATGGAAGCCACGGAATAAAAAAAAATAAAGTAATTTTGAGTTTAGATCTCACAATTCTAAGAAAAATCAGAATTGATATTCTGCCTTTTCCTCAGAATTGCAAGTTTATCCTGCAATTCTGACTTTTTTTCCCCCTCTGAATTGATATAAACTTGCAATTGCGAGGAAAAAAAGTCAGAATTTTAAGATAAAAATGTTATAGGTTTAAATATTATTTCATGCTGTTATTGGGCTAATACATTATACCCCCTATGAACTGCATATGTTATGTAGATCTATTGTCATCAGTTCAGTCTGTCCATTTAATGGCAATTGTAACCATAAACATCTGCGACTATAGACCATTTCGGAGTTAGAGTCAGTTACAGTACATCACAATTACCTTACTATTAAAGCATGAATTTGATGTTAACAATACATCTACATAATATTCACATATACAGTTCATAGGAGGCATAATATTAACCCTAGAGTTAAATCACAAAATAATATTTAAACTATCTATAACATTTTTCATAGACAACATTTAAACCTATAACATTTTTATCTCACAATTCTGACATTTTTTTTCACAATTACAAGTTTATATCTCGTAATTTGGACTTTATAACTTGCAATTTCAAGTTATATCATAATTCTGAGAAAAAAGTCAGAATTGCAGGATATAAACTTGCAATTCTCGGGAAAAAGGCAATAATAAATTATACCTCGCAATTCTGATTTCTCTTCTTAGATTTGTGAGATATAAACTCAGCATCGCATGAAAAAAGTCAGAATTGTTTGATATAAATTCGCTATTACCTTTTTTATTCTTTTATACCATGTCTTCCACAGACTGCTACTGCAGAACTGTCATTTTCTGCCACCAGGTAGGCTCCGCCCACAAAACATCTGTTTTGCTATTGGTCTAAAATGGTCTATTTTGCTATTGTTAAACAAACAATATGTCTAATGTTGTTGTTTTTCTCCACAGGTCTCTGTTTCTAAGAACAGCACTTTCTGAGATTAAAGCTCATTGTCTCATTCTCCAAGAGACTCAAACATTTCTCTGGAATTTTGATTAATAATATTGGATGAACTGTAAATGTCACACAGGTGCCAAGAAGCTCTTTATAGACAACCACAACCACCAAAAGGAAGAATTTATATTTATTTTTTTCTTTTACTGTTTACATTTTTACTCTGATGCAGGTAGTTGTTTGAGTATTTCAATTAATGCAGGAATTCTCAACTAATTATGCCTTTAAAAAGTAATTATAATAGACTTATGTGTCTTATGATGTAGTCAAATTCTTAATTGTAATAATCACGTATTTACATGTGGATTATGTATGTATGTATGTGGATTAAAATTACAATTTCAATCTTAATCTTAATTAAAAAAAAATAAATTTTGTGAAACATGTTCAACAAATAAATCAGTCTCATATGTGTGTTGTGGTAAACATTAGTGGCATGTTCTCTATATTTAGATGAAATAAACATAGGGTGGACATGGTGAGACATTTATTTTTGTTGTTTGCACCACATCAGGCAATAAGGAAATAACAGTGTTATTAATGACCTGAATGGGCCACTCAGCCTAAGCATGGAATTCTGTTTACTTGAATAAAAAAATAAGTTATTTCTTACTCTTAGTTGCAATATACCCTTCTGCTCTTTTGTCAAACCATCACAAGGGGGCACCACAGTACTGATTTACCATCCAATGACTGCTGTTCAAACTATGAAGAGTAATTCACAACTGTCTATTATAGTATAGAATTTGTATGATTTAGGCCAAATAAAAGCATGCTGTTTCCTGTAGACAAAATAACACTAGAGGGAGCTGTGATAATCCTTATCTGATTGCACTATTCCCAACACTATTTGTAAATTCCTCACAATGTGCTGTTACAGGTATATTGTAAAGCTGCATGGTATTAGATTAAGACGCTCAACTGATCTAAGTAATTGCAGCTTGAGAACTGGATAATAAGATGAAACCAAAGTGTTTATGCCCTCAGTTAAATTCCAAAAGAAGTCAGCTGGTACACACTAAGGGGGCCCCGTGGAAACAGAGGTCAGCTGACACGTCTGAATACTGTTTAATTGGAAATACAGGTCATCCCATAACCTTTAAACTAACTCAGGATGTACCCAGGAAGTTGGGGAGTAGTTTTTCAGGAACTTCAGGAAGCACTACACAAGAATTGCGTAAATTGTACTCTCTGAGATTGACCATTCCTTGTTATTCTGTAAAGGTCATACCATTTAACATATTAAAACAGCCATGTTCACCGCTACAATTTCAGAAATTTGAAAGCTCTGAATGTCCTTGACTTATTGAAATTTAAAGGGAGGCCTGAACATTTGAAAGATCAAAATATGATTGTCCTCAGATTATATACATCATTTATATTAACAACATATCTCAAAAAACAAACAAACAAACAAACAAAAAAACATCAGACCTCTGTCAGTATCATTCAATCTAGATTTATTCATGGTTCCTTCCTGTGTATCTTTTCACATCACCACTCAGGCCCACAGTTTTGATCAAACTAAATATTAAATGCAAACTGCCTACAGTTTTGATTAATTTCATCATCACGCAGTGAAACTTAAGGCTGCATTTCTTGTTTGCCCATAAAAAATGCCATTCTTATAAATACATATATAAATGCATGGTCACTTTCCAGTGGTTGTGTTACACATACAGTAGAGATTTTAGATTGAATCATTTAAATTGAAACAACTACAAAAAAAAAAAAAAAAAAAACTAAAACCAATAGATCGTGCAGTTCTTTTTAACCTTTTCACGTATAGAGGTCACTACAGTGGACAGCTATTCAAAAAGGCATTGCTTGCATAGGTTTTGATTGCACAGTTGCACATCAGTCACTACAGCAGACACTAGTGCATCATCCTATACAATGCTAATAAGTGGCAAGCAGCCAGTCATAAATGTCAACCAGAATATCCACCCATTCCTTCTATTCTAGGAGACTCTTACAGTTTAAAAAAAAAAAAAAAAATCCTTGTAACATCTAAGGAGTCGTTAAATTTTCCAACTATTGATTTTAGATTGGGAGAAATTTTTGACTAATCATCTGTCCACTAAATTAGACATGCATCACTAGCAATATTTTGTAATGCATGTTACTTGTGCGTTTACTCGTTACATCAAAAAAATAATCTGATTACATAATGCATTACCCCCGAACACTGCTTATTTCAGATGAGATTGAAAACACCTGATCGCTACTTTATTTCCACAGTCTGAAAACATCAATACATCAATGTAGATTTCCATCTGATGTTTTCTCAGAGAGGAGAGCTACAATAGAAATTTGTCTATTTTGAACATAATACACACAGTATTACTGTTTTTTTTTTTTTTCCTGTATTATGCTTAATACAGTATCTCCAGTTAAAACCAAAAAACTCATATTGTCCACTTAAGTGGACATCTGAAAAGCTCTGAAAAATGTAAAAAAAAAAACAAAAAAAAGAAGAAGATCAGGGGTTCAACTCTGTGTTGACTTACTCTGAGATGGGGAAACTCTGAGCTTTCTGTTTCAGATCAGTTGAATTGAGTTAGTTCAATCAACTATGAGTAGGTTGACTGAGTTAAGTGCGTGCACCACGACTATGTAAAGCCATGATCAATGGAGCTCCGATATTACGATTCACCATGGCAACAGCACAAAAAAAACCATCTGCATACTTCCGAGTCAATACAAGTTTAATTCTTATCACTGTTATAATATCAGAGGTGAAAACTGGCAGAACGTAAGTTATTGAACTAATATTCATTTTCATGGTATCCCATATGCAAAAAATAAATAATGTAAATGCATTTTTTTTTTTTTTTTGCAAATTATCTGCCAATGATGCTAGAAAAATAAGCAGCTATTTACAGTAAGTGCAAATAGCTGTAGATGCTAAAAAATAGAAAATAGTGATATGTTGTTTTACCATGTAAAAGTAGCAGTTTAAATAGTAATTAGATGCTATTTATACTTTATTACTGGCAGATACATAATATTTGGACCTCAGTATTGTTGTACATTAACAGGATGCAATAATAACAGAATGCAAAGGATTCTATTTATTAGAATTATAAATACTTTTATCATTATTAAACACTAGTTAGGCACTTTACTTTCACTTCAATTTTATTGAAAATAAATGCCTTTCTGATGTGATGGGAAAAGGGAGAAGAGTGAGCACGGCAAAAGGCAGACACGTACCGGGGTCAATCGCATCACAGGCCAGTTCCACATGCCTTATGCGCTACTGCCTACACCACTGAAGCCATTGAATCACACACGTCGTTTTTGACATTGTGTGACATTATTAGGCAGAGTTAGTGTAAATTTGCACTTAGTAATAGACACTCTGAATAATCTTGTTTTCCGTTTGCATTAAGATTATTTTATATTTGTATATAAAATGGCCTCAGATTACATTCTCATCGTCCTTTCTCAAAGTCCTCTGATGCTGTTATAAGCGTGTAGTTTAATGTACTCCTATACGTTGACAGTCTGCAATTTTGCACTCATTATATGAAGCCCTTTATGTGATAGACATTAAAATGAACCCTAACACAGAAGGAAATCATAATCAAATAAAGATCTTCCCACAGATTTGAATGCCAGTTGTAATGTGTGACTATATTTCTAAAACAGGCCATTTTCATTTATTTAATGATTACTCACAAATGATGCAAGTGATTCTATGCACCATTGACTTGGTTTTCAAGGAAACATTTCCAGTAATGTCTGATTGTCCATTATTGTGGCATATGTATTCTCACAACTCACATCATATATCTCATACTGCATTACCCTTTAAGACTCAACTATAACGTCACGTTTTAAAAAGTGATTCTAATAGAGGAGACCTGTTTAGCATAGCGTCAGATATCATTGTGCCGCAGTCTTCTGTTTTTGCTATCTATACGAAAGCTGGGGCGATCGTCCACACGTGGATCCTCCGCGCAGCACACATACTGTTTCCAGATCTTAACAAAAGCATTCCGGAATTTCTTAATACGGAACGCGTAAACAATGGGATTGACGGCGGAGTTGCCATGACTGAGCAAGATAGCCACATACAGAAGGCACATGGAATTGTCACAACTAGGACAGAAGAGAGTGATGCAATTCAGGATATGCAATGGCAACCAGCTAAGAGCGAACAAGAAGAGCACCAGTGCAAGAGATTTTGCCAGCTTGAGTTCTTTCCCATAATATCGAGTGGGGTCGGTCTGGTTGGCAGTGACCTTCTTGTTGAGCTGCTTGTGGATCATGTAGAAGATCTCGGTGTAGATGAGCAACATGAGGATGAGCGGTGGCAGCACCCAGCCAAAGAAGTTGAAATAGACCATGTACTCCATACTGATGACATTCTCAAACTCACAGGTTACGAGAAGGTCAGCACCCACAGTGCCGTTGGTCTGTCGTAGCTTCTTCAGATTGTTCCATCCCAACATGGGCGTCAGGCCGACTACGATGGCCACAATCCAGCACACTACTACTGCAGTGCCTGCACGCTTTGGAGTCACCACTCTTTTATAGCTGTGGAAAAAACAAACAAACAAACAAAAAAACTAAAGTTTTCAAACAAACAAATGGCCTTGTTTCCAGAAGTATTTTTCCCATAGAGATTTTTAAAAAGTCCTGAGAGTTCTAAGCCATGAACCAAATAAACCAGCTACAAGGTGAATGACAACATTCACATGCAAAAAAAGTATATGAAAATACAACAAAAAAAAACAAAGGTACAAGACCAATCTGAGTCTAAGGACATAAACAGCTCCTGGAACATCATAGGTTATGACATGGTGTGAACACAGCAGAAGCTCCTTGTTTTGGTTCAGGAGAAACTGTAATAGGTGGCTACTGTTTGTTTATAGCACCCGGTGACTGTGTGTCTATAATTCTGCATAGCCTCATGGAACACACTGATGACATGTGAAATCTGTGCGAGCATGGTGTGCGATAATAGAAATACTTAAGTTGACAGGCAGGTAAGACATTGTATCTACTGGCCCAACAGTGGAAACACAGCTAGATTTTGGCCTTGCGGCTGGAGGTTCAAGGCTATTAGCCCTGTCCGGCACATTGTTAGCCCTGGCTAACACTGGCCCGACAGTGCAAAAGCAGCTACTGTGTACTTTAATGATGCTTTAATGAGGAAAGAACATCTCGGTTACATGTAACCCTTGTTCCCTGAAGGAGTGAACAGAGACGTATGTCAGTAGTGACCGACGAATTGGGATATCGCTAGAGAGCCCTATCAGCTTCGAGTGAACTAAAACAGGCCAATGGAATTGGCATAATTTGCATAATGCGCACCGCCTCCGACAGGTGTATATAAATAGGAAGCAGATGCAATCACACTCTGTTTTTCGCTGAGGAGACAACTGGTGTCCGCACTGCAGCGAGGGTACAGAAACTGTGGCGATGGGACATACGTCTAGTGTTGTCAAAAGTACCGGTACTTTGGTACCAAGTCGGTACTGAAATTTTGAAAATGTGACGATACCAGCATTTCTGTAGTACCGGTAGTCGCCTACCCTGATAGCACACGTACATCTCGGAGACGTCTATTTGATGTGTGTGTTTACGTCTGGAAGACGTATTATTTAGGGTGTTTGCTCATCTGGAATACGTCTATAGGACGTATCCTGTCAGATGTCAAATAGACGTTTAGAAGACGTCTTTAAGATGTTTATGATTTAGAATGTATGTAAAACTGACATCTTAAAGACGTCTATTAGATGTTTGTAAACAGCAGATGCTTTCCAGATGAAGTGATCTTTAACAGACGTCTTGCAGACGTACGTGTGCTATCTTGGTACTGAGAATCCGGGTATATTCGGTACCCACTGATAGGGCTGTGCCAGTATTTACTTGAATATGACACGAGTGAAGCACAAAGCTTTGTTTACAGAAGAAATAATAGGTTAGCAATTAAATGTGACATCGCAGCCTTGGAAACATTTTGGTTAATGCCGAATAAGAGAGGTGCGTGAGTCCATACATTTAAGCTTCGTATTCTGTTTTCCGAATCGCGATCTGGTCACCTGATTAGCAGAGAATTTAACAATATTCCATTAGTTATTCCACTGAACATGGAATCTGTTTCTTTTCCCAAATCTTCACTCACGCAGGGGATTATAACGTTTCTTTCGTTCGCATTTAGGCCTATTATAGGCTATTCGGATTATTTACTGTGGTAAAGTAGAAAAAACACCGTAGGACAGAAACCTTTTTGCTTGCACATCAGTTTCTATTTAACAGAGTCTGTGCTTTTTATTAGACTTTATAAGGTGCGTCAAGTTTATTTGTATAGCGCGTTTCACACACCAGTGATTTTTACTTTCGTTTTCTCTGGCAGCGCTAAATCAAACATAGCCTGAATGTCTTGCCCCTGCGGAGGATAAAACACGCTCTTCAGACCTTTTACAACAAGTGTCAGTTGTTTGTAACATCAGGAGATAACGAAGATATTATTAAAGAGAAATGGTCTCTTTCCTGCTCGTGTCCCAATCCCTCTCAAAGCGCAAAGCGGCTATAAAAGTAATAACGGGACTTTGGCTATATATGACGCGTCTTTGTGTGGAAATAAAAAACGAATGCTTTTTGAAATAATATTTAACTTTCTTATTATTTAGGTTACCATTATTTACCGATATTTATTTCATAGTTTTACAGGCTGTAGTGTGTTGTTTCTCTGACGGAATAGCTAAAATAAACACGCACGTCTGTTACCCCTGTTGAAAAAACGAGCATATGCTGGTAAAGTAGGTTTTGAAGCTGGTATGCTGGTTTGAGCTGGTTTATGCTGGTCCAGGACCAGTTTAGGACTAGTATGGACCAGTAGGACCAGTTTAGGACCAGCATTTGACCAGCATACAGCTTCAAAACCTACCTTACCAGCATATGCTGGTTTTTTCAACAGTACACAATGGATGTTTGAGCATTTCATTATTTTTTTTTTTTTTTTTATATTTCAAAATTTATTTCATTGAGGTAGCCTATATATACACACACAAACACACACACTCCAAATCATATTTAATGTTTTTAAAATAGGCTATATAAAATAGTAAAATAGTTCCAATAGATTTTACTGTGGTACCGAAATTGGTACCGAGAACCATAAAATTTTCATGGTATCGGTACCGACTACTGGAATTTTGGTACCGTGACAACACTACATACGTCTCTGTTCAGTCCTTCAGGGAACGAGGGTTACATATGTAACCGAGATGTTCCCTTTCAGTCGGTCACGTTCGACGTATGTCAGTAGTGACCGACGAATTGGGATCCCAAATAAAGCGCCACAGTTACGAAACCCCTTCCAGTGCCCAGCACAAGCTCTAGCCACCCGGCGCACCAATGGGACGGGGAAGGGGGTGAACTTACGCCGAGAGAGTCTACTGCTGTTCCGAAATACCCACTAAGTAAACTAGACTACACTGGGGAAGCAAACCCGTAGGGTACGCTGCGAAGACCACTACCAGTACCTACCCTGCGGGGGAGGAGTTTACGTGGAGAATACACATATGGACTGGCCGTGGGCAGTATGCATATGGAGTCCCTGGGATGGCTCCACCTGGGTAGGGGGAGACTCATCTGGTCGGTGACAGCAGAGCTGACTCTGCTAAGGAAAAGACACGGGCTTACCATAGGGAGTTGACCGTGGACAAATACACATATGCACAGATCTGACCGAGCATGATCGGGGGTTCTCTCGGTGAGAGGAGCACCATTCAACGAACAGTTTCCAGGCAAGGCGAGTTTGCTCTTGTCCCAGTTGACCCGAAGACCCAACCGGCTGAGGTGAGCTAACACCATGTCCCTGTGTTCGCACAACTGCTCTCGCGAGCTGGCCAGGATGAGCCAGTCGTCGAGGTAGTTGAGGATGCAAACTCCCTGTTCCTTGAGCGGAACAATGGCCACCTCCGCAACCTTCGTGAAAACGCAGGGTGACAGGGCCAGCCTGAAGGGCAGGACTTTGTACTGATATGCTCGACCCTCGAACGCAAACCGTAGAAAGGGTCTATGGCGAGGCAGAATCGAGACATGAAATTACATGTCCTTCAGGTCGATTGCTGCAAACCAATTCTGGGGATGGATGCATTTGAAAATGCGCTTCTGCATAAGCATCTTGAACGGCAGCCTGTGAAGGGACCAGTTCAGGACACGCAGATCCAGGATTAGCCGTAGCCCACCACCCTTTTTGGGTACAATGAAGTAGGGGCTGTAGAACCCTGACTTCATATCAGCTGGAGGGACCGGCTCGATTGCATCCTTCGCCAGGAGGACAGCAATCTCCGCCCGGAGAACAGGTGCATTGTCCAGTGACACCTGAGTGTAGTGGACACCCCTGAAGACCGGGGGACGCCGGGCGAACTGAATCGCATAGCCGAGTCTGATAGTATGAATAGAGACAGAGACGTACCGGGGGTGGGGCAGCAAAGCAGAGTGCTGGGACCCAACTCGGACAGCATAACGGCCCGAAGTGGGGTCAGACTCTGCGAGGTAGCAGTGTAAATGGGAGACGGCATACAGGGTGCGGCCTCGACCAACACACTGGGACCTGCTGGCGAAGTGAGAGGGGGCTGAGAGTGGCGAGGCAGGGCCTGGCACACTGACAGCCGTGCCCTCTTGTGACCTGGAGGATTGGGAAACTGCTCTTTTTGTGTGGAAGTGGAAGTCCGGAGAGCCAGTGGCGGGACAGACAAAAACACAAATTCCCCCCGGCCCTCCTCCGGGGGTGGGAGAGCTGCTGGAATCCTCTACTGAAGAGCAGTCATTGTGCACTTCCGGGAAGAAAGGCATCGGGGCGGCCCGCGCTGGTCGTCGAGCCGGGAAGGACCGGGACACGGTGGTTCCACATGAGCCTGACCTTCTCGGCCGCCCCGGAAAGCACAGCCGTCAACTCGGGATCGGCCTCGGGCAACGCTACAGTCCCAGAGGGGAACCGGCCCAAATCACAACAGACAACTGCGCTTAATATGGGACAAATTGCTGT
The DNA here is from genome assembly GCF_018812025.1 of Megalobrama amblycephala. NCBI lineage: Eukaryota > Metazoa > Chordata > Actinopteri > Cypriniformes > Xenocyprididae > Megalobrama > Megalobrama amblycephala. Next base: position 11,930,005 of record NC_063054.1, read on the forward strand.
GATAACAGCAGTTGAGAGCTTAAACTGCTCAGGCTCCTCAGGAAGCTCGCGACCTCGCTGCTGTGCCGTCACACCAACATAAGACGCTGGAATCTCTTCAAAGGCTTGTTTCACAGAAATGAAGTCTGAAAGCTGGAGAACACCAAACGGTTGGCTCCGAAGCGAAAGACAGAGTGCGATTGCATCTGCTTCCTATTTATATACACCTGTCGGAGGCGGTGCGCATTATGCAAATATCGCACACCAATTCCATTGCCCTTTTTTAGTTCACTCGAAGCTCTAGCGATATCCCAATTCATCGGTCACTACTGACGTACATCGAACGTGACCGACTGAAAGGGAACTACAATCTAATGAAGCACTGCGAATGACATAACTGAATTTAAAAAAAACAAAAAAAACAATGGAGAACTATATACACATTATATATATCATTTGCAGTGTTGGGCAGGTATTTTTTTTTCTGTTTAACATGATTACTTAAAAAATATATATACAAAATAATGCAGGGTGACGGCTTCAACAAAACCATATACCTTATTTTAATAGTTTATTTAACAATCTCACAGTAGGTCTGTGAGCGAGCACTTTACTTGCAATTTCCTTTACTCTCGCGTTTATAAGAACTCAAATATCTTTCTGGATTTAAAGTTGCCAAATCAATTCCACTATGGCTACCTTCAGAAAATTCAGATTCAGCAAGAGCACGACTCACAACAACACTCATGGATGTGCTTGTTTTTTTTACAGTTGATGTTCTGGTTAAATAATAACCTGGCTGGAACATGTTGTTTTTTGCGGTCTATAAAACGGTCTCTTGTGACTGAGAGGCATAGGCGCCGATCCTGTGGGATCACCCACGGAAATGGTCGACTTCTGACTCTATTAACAAAAATTCTACCACAAGACCAATGGAGAATACCACGGATTTGGGGGGTGGGGGTGGGGGGGGTGTTGTGTTACTGGGCACCCACCGGCAAAAACATAAATCGGCGCCTATGCTGAGAGGAAAGAGGAAGCTTATGTAAAGAATGCTGAATGATAAAAATAACTAAGATTAGGCCTATTTATGAGGAAGTACAAACCCAACAAGAGAAGTAACTTCAAAATCACGTTTGAAAAATCAAGTGCTATTTATCTGGGGAAAATATCTGAAATCCCTGTGATTAATAGCGTGGAAATCAAAATTAAAGAGCAATGATCCACTACACAAACTCTGTTGGGAAGGATTACGTTTTGATTTAGTAACAATCCCTTCTCTGTGAAGAGCAAAAGGTCTTTTCAGACATCACAAATGAGGCTAGTGAAGCATGCCATCCACTTAGCTGGCAAACTGGCACTAGTTGCTTGTTTGACTATGCACTTGTCTATTGTAATTACCTCACAAAAACTCAGACTGGAATGCTATAATCCTATTTAATCATTAAAATAAAGGAAGAGGATGTCATTTTAGCTGTTCTTCTGGGACATCAGAAGAAATGCTGCATAATGTTCTTTCCACTTAATTGTTTTGACTCAGTGTTTAAACTCTGTAACTCCAACTTCAAATTAAATGGAAGGAGGCCATGGTCAGGACAGGGAATTAAAGACTGTGAGATTCATGGTTTGAAGGTGACTTTGAAAGTGATTTCATAACAGAGCAATAAAATCAGAAGCTTTGCAGAGCAATGAAAATCCACCCAGATCAAATATCATTTTATGGTCTGCATCAGTGCAAAGATGCTACAACTCAATATTTCCCATTGTCACATTGTTTCTTGTTGTTCTCTAAATTATGATTTTCATGTGATGTTCAGAACAATTATGTGTGCATGTTAATCAGAGTAATATGCTTATTTGTTTTCTGTTTTTCTGTTACCATAAAGGGATAGTTCACCCAAAAATGAAACTCAACCTTTTGTTGTTTCAACTCACATGAATTACTTTCTTCCGTGGAATTCAAAAGAGACATTTTGAAGAATGTATTTTCCATGTGATGGCAATAAATTGTGACTGAAAATGTCAGGCCTAAAAAAGTAAGAGTAGCAAGCAGTTTCGAATTTGGATCTTTCAAATGATTCGGTTGATCCAATTCGCAAAATGATTACTTTTACAAAGTAGCTTGAATACCTCTGCTCCTGTCCAATGTAAAAAATATTTTTTTTTTCACTTAAGTAAAATTTATTTTACTTACCCTCTGATCACACTGCAAAAAAGTGATGTTCTTCCCATAGTATTTTTGTCTTCCAGTTTGTTTTCCAGTTCAAATGTCTAAAATCAAGATGCATTTATGGGAGATACAAAGTGACAATATTAAGTCTTGATTTCTGTGAAAGTAATTAAAATTAAGTGAGTTTATGATTAAAACGAATAAATATCTGTCAATGGACTCATAAAAAAAAAAGGGAATTTTTTTTAAGACGTTTAAGATTTTTTTAACTCATTTAAGACGTTTAGATGTTTATATTGGAAAAAATACAAAAATACTGAAGAAGATATTACGACGTTTTTTGCAATATATGCAACATTTAATGCCATGCCTTAATGAATTTAAGGTTTCTGCTCTGATTTAAGACCTTTTTAAGGCTTTACGTTATATAAGGGCGAAGACTTTTTAGGAACCACAGAAACCCTAAAAAATTAAAACTGAACTGGTAATGTGAAATAATTCCCTGTGAAATTAATAAGCAACCAAAGTCGTAATAGCCTACCTCATTGGTATCTTGACCCTCAGATAGCGGTCAATAGCAATAGCCAGGAGGGCGAGAATTGAACTTTGCGTTAGTACCAGTACAGTACATGCAACGAGCAGGCAGCTGTAAAAATGAGTCTTCAGTCCGATGCTTATGGTTATAGCCAGAGGAATGACAAGTGCTCCGACCGCAATGTCCGCAAGAGCCAGGCTGACGATGAAGTAAATAGTCGTGTCTCGTAGAGATCGGTTGATTCTCACAGCCCAGACCACCATCACATTCCCAATGACAGAGGAAAGGGCAATGAACACCTCCATCCCAATGTATAGTCCCAGGACACCAGGCATCCTTGCTGGGAATACAAGTGCTTCTGTTCAAGAAGATAAAAGATCCCCCAGATTTTAATAATAATAATAAAAAAACTCCCGGTAAATCAAACGAGTCTAAAATGACGTTTTTATGGCTACATGTCGATGCCAATGTTATATAACGTAGGATGAAAACAGAAGTTGTTTTTCCTATCCGAAATGCGTCCGCGGCATCACGATCATCATCGTCTCCGGGTGTGTAGTCCGGTTCCACAGTGAACCAGTAGGCTATGAGTCACTTCAGACCCTCCACGAGCACATTCCCCTCGCATTAGACTAGTATATTCAGTCACAGTTCATCAGAAACAATCTGCGCATGAGTCACCACCTGTGCACGAAAGTAAAACAAGACAGCTTCCATATGGTTTAAAATTAATTAAGTACATTAGTCGATGTCAAAAAGTCCTCTGAGGTCTGACGGTCACCTTAACTTCGAAACAGTGTAACTCGCACATCGGCTCCACAGAAAAGGCTTCTTGTGCACGCTAGGGCGACCGATACAAGTTTCACCAATCAGATGATAAGGGGGCGGAAATAAATTTTGTGGAAAATTAATAGAAATGCTCACTCTTTCTAAAGAAATGTGATGTAAACATGATATTTCATCAGTTAAAAAGTCTTAATGGAGTTGTTTGTGATCAGTTACTTTTATCTGTCCCTCGCTCTCCTTCAAAAGGTCAAATCAAATCAAAAGGTGATCGAGCTTTCTCTGTAGCTGCCCCAAAGCTCTGGAACAGTCTACCTTTGAGTATCAGGGCCTCTCCATCACTGGATGTTTTTAAAACCAGTTTAAAGACTTAATTTTACTCTTTAGCTTTCGAGTGATGCTGTGTATGTGTGTATATTGTATATGTATGTATATATGTATGTGATATGTGTGTATGTATATATATATATATATATATATATATATATATATATATATATATATATATATATATATATATATATACATTATTTTTTATATGTTGGTGTTCCATTTTATGTATATACAATTTGTTTGATCGATTTTGATACTTGACTTTTATCTCCATTTTTTTCCCCCTGATTTATTGTAAAGCATTTTGGATCAACTATAGTTGTGTTAAATTTGTGCTATATAAATAAAATTTGACTTGACTTGTTTTGTGCATTCCTGTGATTCACTGCTGATGAATTAACATTAAAATTAACAAAAAATAATCTATATGTGACTGGTCTTGTTTAGGTGTTGCTTTGCAAGAAGCCAGTTGGAGAACAGGTGGATGATCACTCAAGGCTTTCTCATATATTGGGCCTGAGAAAGTCAACTGGGACAGAAAACCAGAAGCATTTAAAGCTGCAGTCCATAACTTTTTTTGGTAAAAAAATTATCCAAAATCAATTTTTGAGCAAGTACATAACCAGCCAGTGTTCAAAACTATCTCCTTAACTTAGCTCTTTGCATCACATCTGTAAACTGAAAGGAAGGAGTCCTAGCTAGTAGCTATATCATATGAGGATGCTGCTTAGCAGATCATTTATAGCCTTTTCTCACAGCAGCTGAAATAATTAAACTTATCATTTTGATGGTGGATTGTAATTCAGAAAGGTCTAAATGACAATCATCAGTGACAACTGAAGATTAACCAGGTGATTTGTAGTCAAAAGACTGGAGATTAAAAGCAAAAAGATTCCGGACTGCAGAGTGGCTACAGAAATTGAAATCTACAGGTAATGATAACACACACTAAATACACATAGTCATGCAATGCTGATGTTGTTAACATTAACCATTTAAGAACAAAGTATAACTGTAGTAATAATTTGCATGGTTTGGCATGATCCAAGCTAAGTAATCATTAGATTTAATCACCATTTGCAGCACAATTTATTGTAGGCCAGGCCTAATGCTTTTTTTCTCAGTTGGACAGAACAAAAGTGGCAGACATGTTACTTACTTGTTCAGATGACATTTTCCGGTGAAAATTCTTATTTTGGTCATACTTCCAAGACGTAGAATCTGTGTTTCCGAAGTACAGTATCCGCACCGTGGTGACTGACACCAAACATTAGATTCATCCGCACTGAGGAGCCGTGCCGTTGCACGATACACAACGCACAACGCACGAAACGATAATAATAATTGCAGGTTTCAAACAGAGATGGCGACAAAGAGGCAAAACTTACAGACTGCAGCTTTAATGTACAGTGGTTCAAATGTCGCTTGTTCATCAACAGTAAAAGATGTGAGGCTCTGCTGTGTGTTAAAGCTCACATTTAGGCGGTGATCATATAATGGTCAGACATACACAAATAAAACAAGTATACAAAAATAAAATAGCAAATTTGTATCTTTCATTGCTTCATAGTTTTACTATAGAAATGCTTCCCAATATAAAGCATCAAAGCACAGTAAATGACCATCATAGATGACCATCACTAGCTGCAGCTTGGAGTAATGGGCGTGTCTAATGGTAGGGGCGTGCCGAATGGTTTCTCATTGGTCACGAAAGCTGCCTGTTTCGCATAAAGGCGAGCCATACTCTTAAATCGCTATTGGCCTACAGAAAGCAATAAATCCAACATAATACTATACGACCAAATTCCATTCTTTTAATGTAAAAAACAGCGTTAATTATATTAAGAATATTACATTCAATTTTTTTTTTAAATTACTACCTTAGCTACCTTCAGAATTTATGCATGGCGTGGATTACTGACGTCATCACCGCGAATTTAGGTCTTATAGTAGCTATATCAGTCATCAAAATTAATTATCAAAAACAAATTATAATTATTATTTTAAGGATACAAATGTATTTTAACACCATTATTCGCATTAGCTGTTCATAAGCTGGAAATTACTTGTTTTTACCATTGTATTGGTTACACATGAAAAATAGCCTACGTTACAAAATTAGCAATTTATACTATTTTGAACTATGATTTGTATTTTTTATACCATTCCTAAAAGTGCATGCAAACAAAAAACAGTAACACTTTACAATAATGTTACATTAGTTTACATAAACTAATAATGAGCTGTACTTCAACAGCATTTATTAATCTTTAACGTTAATTTCAACATTTACTAATACATTATTAATATCAAAATCACTGTACTGTGAACTAACATGAACAAACAATGAACAGCTGTATTTTTATTAACCAATACTAACAAAGATTAATAAATACTGTAACAAATGTATTGCTCATAGTTTGTTCATGTCTACGGTGTTCGGTTCACTTAGTTTTGTCGTGGCCACGACATATAAACTCGTGGGAACGTGATAATATGTCGTGGCCACAAGATATTAATTTGTGGGAACGTGATAATAAGTCGTTCCCTCACCATATGATCTCGAGGCCACGACTTTACATCACGTGGCCACGACATAAGGATGTTGTTACCTCAACAAAACGATCTCGTGGCCACGCGGATGTAAAGTCGTGGCCTTCGGGATCATATGGTAAGGGAATGAGATATTTATCTCATGGCCACGACTTCATTATGTTGAGGGAACGACATCTATTTCTCATGGCCACGAGTTATATGTGTAAACACTCTGCGCTACCATAGCAACCTGGAACTATCAGAAATGGATAAGATTATTATAATATTTATTTTTAATTAAGAAAAAGCGTGAAATTAAGAAGTGATTATTAACATGTTGCCTATTGTGTTGTGTGCGATGCCTACAGCAGCATTCGAATGAAGTTTATCAATAAATATTAGAATATGGCCGTGTATATTTTTATCACATCCAACAGTCTTTTAAATCCATTCACTTATTGTTAATTTTTTTATTTCATATTTTTACATTATTTATTATTATTATTAGGCTATCATTATTGGTTAAATGTTGTGGCAGGGGGGCGTGGTTCAGCGAAGTCTGCAGCAGGAGAGAGCATCAGGAGACGCGTGGTAAGTGAGTGGGTTAAATGCAAATCACGAACACCTGTTTCTTATTCCAGTAATTGGCGCGGAGACAGGATAAAATGCCAGGAGAAGCAGGAGTGTGTGTGAGAGAGAGGGACTGCTGACTGAGAGACACTGGGACTGAGCTGGAGAGCACTACTGGAGTGAAGCCCGTCTGTGGATGTGGACTGTTTATTGTGTGTTGCACAGACTTTTGTTTGGAGATCTTGTTATTGAAATAAAAACTCAGTCAGCAGTCAAAGCCGACTTGAACTTATTACACTGGTGCCGAAACCCGGGAAGGAAGAAGGGAGCCGCCGCCATGCACTCGACCTCTGCCCAGCCGTTTGCGGAGATCATCTCATCCCTCGCGGTCATGCAACAGGAACATCATCAAGCCCTGGTGGACCTGCGTACGGATCAGGAACGCCGCTTTGAGGCCATCATACAGGTCCAGCAGGAAGACCGCGAGAGGTTCCGGAGCTGGATTGACCGGGAGGTTCGTGCGAAGACCATCAGCACACCCGCTGCGCCCACACACCTGCCGCTGAATAAGATGGGGCCACAAGATAACCCAGAGGCCTTCATGGACTTATGAAAAATCAGCGGAGGCTTCTGGGTGGCCCCGGGGGGAGTGACCGGTGCGCCTGATCCCCCTGTTATCAGGAGAGGCGCAGGTGGCGGCGCAGCAGCTCCCTGTACAGAACCTTCCTGGTCTTCGACGATCTCAAGCGGGCCATCCTTTAGCGCGTCAGCCGGACCCCGGAACAACATCGCCAGTGCTTCCGCTCATTGGGGCTGGGGGAGTCCGGCTGGCCATTTCGTGATGGCCCAACAGCTCTGGGACTCCTGGCGCAAATGGCTGCTGGCCGACGGAAGTGACGTGGAGCAAGTCATTGATCGGGTGGTACTGGAACAGTTTACCACTCAGCTTCCGAAGAAAACAGCCGAGTGGGTCCAGTGCCACCGGCCCACGTCGCTGGATTCGGCCATCCATCTGGCGGAGGACCATATGATGGCGTGCCCAGGGGTCGGCGAACTCTTACCATCAATCTCTCTCTCTCCTTCTATTCCCCTCTCTCTCTCTAGACCTGTCCCTCTCCCCAGGTCTTGTCCGCCTGGCCCGCCTCGTGTTCCGCCCCGAGGGCAGGGCGGAACTGAACCGGGATCATTTTCTGGATCTAGAGACCTGCCCAGGGGGGCGGGACTATCTGCTGTCGGGCCGGACCCCACTCCTGTTTCTCCCCTCTCTCCGCGCCAACAATTTAACCCACTCTCTACCACGAGAGCAGCGGGTAGGTCTGGGCTGGTCTGTTGGCGTTGCGGGGCCTGGAGCATTTCGTGGACAGGTCTCCTGTCATTGAGGTGGGGACAATGATCCGGGTCCCGGACAACCCACAGGCTGCCCCTGGTCAAGCTGGCCGGTACCAAATACCTGTGAGTATCAAGGGGGGTACCTATAAGGCTTTGGTGGACTCAGGTTGTAACCAAACCTCCGTTCATCAAAGCCTGATTTCGTCCGGGGCATTGGATACAAGCCGCATGGTTAGGGTGCGGTTTGTGCACGGGGATGTGGTGGAATATCCTATAGTGCCAGTTATTATTCAATTCAGGGGTCAAAAGCATAGTGTTGAGTTGGCAGTTAACCCGCACCTCCGGCATCTGTTAATTTTGGGGACGAATTGGCCAGCGTTTTCTGAATTGTTGGGTTATTTATGCACGGATACCTCTTGGGGAAAAAATGCGATGGAATAATTCTCTCGGAGCGCGATGACATTCCCCTGGAGCAGTCTCAGGATGAGACGCTGAAACGTGCGTTTGAACAGGTCAGTACCATCAACGGTCAGCTTCTCCATCCTGGACAACCGCTTACTTATCCATATTTTGCAATTATAAAAAATTGGTTGTATCAAGTGACCCAAGACGCTCAGACAAAAGAAGATACAACCGAGTTGTTAGTTCCTAGGAGCCGCAGGGAAATGCTTTTTCAAACGGCTCATTCTAATCCAATGGCTGGTCATTTAGGGCAGGTTATGACACTAAATCGCCTCATGACCCAATTTTTTTGGCCGGGCATTCACGAGAATGCGCAGGTGGTGCGCGGCTTGTCGTGAATGTCAGGTGGTAAACCCACCGGCCACCCCAAAAGTGCCATAGCGCCCCCTCCCATTAATGCAGGTCCCCTTTGAGAGAATTGGCATGGACCTCATTGGGCCATTAGAGCAATCAGCACGAGGACATCGTTTTGCATTAGTCATTGTGGATTATGCAACACGATATCTGGAAGCAGTGGCTCTCCGCAACATTTCCACTAAGAGTGTTGCTGATGCACTGTTTTCTTTAATCTCCCGAGTGGGGATTCCAAACGAAATCCTCACTGATCAGGGCACGGCGTTTATGTCACGGACGTTACGCGAACTTTATGAATTATTGGGCATTAAATCGATTCGCACCAGCGTCTTTCACCCACAAACTGACGGGCTGGTCGAACGTTTTAATCGCACGCTTAAAACAATGATTCGTAAATTCGTACAGGAAGATGCCAAAAATTGGGATAAATGGTTGGAACCTCTGTTGTTCGCTGTGCGAGAGGTCCCGCAAGCCTCCACAGGGTTTTCCCCCTTCGAGCTTCTCTATGGTCGTCAGCCCAGAGGGGTGTTAGACGTCATAAGAGAAGCTTGGGAGGACGGACTGTCTCAATCAAAAAACGAAATTCAGTATGTGCTGGACCTGAGAACAAAACTCCACACTTTGGGGCGGCTTTCTATGGAGAATTTGTTACAGGCCCAGGACAAACAGAGCCGGCTGTATAACAGAGGGACCAATTTGCGTAAATTTGCACCGGGAATTCAAAATTACTTGTGTAAGGGTGGAACTCCTACAGCGGTTCAGACTGTAAGGTTTGCCGAGCGACTAAAGAAACTTTATCAGTAAGATGTTAGAATACTGTACATTTCTTGTCTATTACCACCCACTGCAACTTATACCAAAGACGGAAATAAGCGCAGTTACAATAGCAAAATATGTGGGAGAGCGTTGCTATAGTGTGACAATATTGTATTGCAATAGGGAGAACATTCATGTTCATACTAAATCAAAACTAGTTAGCACATCATTTGTAATTGAAAGGGTTTAATGACAATATCTGATTATGGTTACACTTAAAATAATCACAAAATAGATGTATGAGATGATAAAATCATATACCATTAATCGTACACAGCATGTATGAAAAAGTTACCTGAGAGAGAAAGAGAGAGAGAGAGAGAGAGAGAGAGAGGGCCAGAGAGTGCTCAAGAATCCAAGAAAGAAGAGCAGAGTATCAAAGAGCCCAGAGCAACAGTTACAATCTTCTTTTATCCCTTCCTTGACCATGTGACCAAAACTCAAATGTGAGACATTCAAACTGACCAATCAGAAGATTTAAACTTCCCCCACTGTACTAAAGGTGTGACCATTTGTAGACCCCCAATGTCTTGGCCCCTCAGGGCTTGATCAATATCAGCACCTTTGAGCCTTCCAAATGGCCCTTGTAGCAAGAGAGAGGGGTTGAAATAGTAAAGCAAATCTCTTTGATTATTTTAAAATATCTTTAGATATTTTCAATCTTACAAATCCCTCCTTGGCACCTTTGGCCACACTCATGTGTCAAAAGGTGGCACAGTCCATGAAGACATGCTTTCTGTTATGTGTACATGTCAGCTTCAGACTTCTTGTCCAGACTTGTTGCAGTAGCAGTTGGTCAGCCTTCAGTCTTTGTTCTCCTTTCAGTCCTGCATGAGAAGGTCCATCAAATGGTGTTGCACCATTATGCAAATCATCCATCGAACACTTCACACCTCCACAAGAACCAGGCACTGATGATGGTAGAACTCAGTTGTCCCTCCTTTGAGACAAGACACAGGATTTGAACTTTGGCAGCAGGGATCCTGTGATTTAAAAAAAAACATATAGCACAACAAACAGCAAAAGCATACATATGGCATTTGTCATTGGTCAGAGGTTTGATGTGGTCAGATTAAATTTGTCTCTGGCAATAAGCCCTTAAATTGATGTACTTGATAAAGTGGTCAAGGTGAGAATAAAAGAAGATCTTACAATCTCTTACATTGTTTCTGGAAACATTGAAATAAATTGCATAATAACAAAACAACAAATGTTGGTTTAAAACACCCCATTTCATGAAGAGTATTAGCAAAATATTCAGTGTAACCAAATACAGAGATTCAATTGAATAAAAAACATTATTACAAGTCAAATGGACAAAATACAAAGAAACAAATGAAATAAGCTTCAGAATTGTTTCAAATGCATTAATGATAATACAAATTTTGTGCTTAAGTAAGAATGAGAAATACTAACATACATTTTGATATTTAATTTGGTGAGACAAATAACTAAGTGATTTAGTAAGTCCAAAGGAAAACAACAACAACAACAACAACTGGATGAAATTCACAGTTATATTGCAGTCTAGACTTAAAGACTTAAAAAAAAACATTATATGTATACATTTTATGAGGCATAGGTAGATGTAGATTTGACTTTGTGTGAAGATCAAATCTATGTGGCTGCATTTAGCTGTGGGTATGTGTAAATTCAATCATGCTCCAACAAAGGTGAGGGAGTTTTACAATTGTGATGCAAATTTGGTCCTGTTGTAACAGGGAGCCAGCATGAGAATATGAGTATGAGGTGTGATTTGGCTCAAAATCCTTCAACACCAATGTTTTCATTAAGGAGCATGATAAAGTGCAAAGTTCAGAGTTTCTGAATCCTGTTGTGAGGAAAGCATTTTCATGGTTAATACAATTGTGAATCACATTGTAGGCCACATGGCAATTCTGTGCTCCTGTACATGGTTTTACTCTAGCCATATGGAAAATAGCAGAGTTTTCCATTTAGGGGGCAAACAAATTCAACATAGTCACACATGCAACTAGAAATTGCAATACAATTCCAGTACTACACTTATTATTCCAATTTACACAAGATACATGGCCTAGAATGGATAACATCTACAACCTTTAACCTAAGTGTTTCATACAACACTTACAGTAAAGCAATCATGTGTTTTAAAGAATAAACTCAGCTAGTCTATGTGTACATATAGTATCACAAACAACTTTAATGTGTGTTCTATGCGCACAATGTGTTTAGCACAATTACAAATTTGGAAATACAAACAGGATCATTGCTATTGGGCTGCTAATCCACTAGCAAGTGAAGTCAAAAGTTGGAGGCCTTGCATGAACAATGCAGTTAACTCACTTAGAGTTTTACCTGCAAATGAGCTCTGATCTTTGCTCTTAAAACGTGGTTTCCTATATTTCTGAAAATAAGGTGGAGGCCTACCCCTACCCAGTGACCAGCATTTGTCCTCTGTATGGCCTATTTTCTGACAGGAACTGCAAAACCTGTTCTTTTTGCCACAGGGTTGTTTGCTGTGTTCTCCTGGAGTTTGAGGGTTTTCATGACTCTCTAATGCTTGAACACCATGCGTTCTGGTACATGACTCTGCGCTATTCTGGTGCTGCATCACCTTAAGAACTGAAATAGGCACACTTTCTTGAGCAGTGACCTCTGAAAAAAACATTCCAGATTCATCAGAGCAATTCACCTCATCTAAGAAGTGTACATGCTTTTTAGCCCCATCGCTGTTAAGCGTTTTGGGAGACTTTTGAGCATTTAGCTTAGCCTTGAGATCTGCAATGGTCTCTTTGTATTTTTTACACTTTTCAGTCAGCGCTAACTGCTCAGCTAATAAATTATCTAGCTGTGACTGAAGATCCTGAATCTTTGCCTCACACTTTTGTACCTCTGCATTTTTAGAATGCACTTCTTTACATTTAGCATCTATACATGAAAATAGATGTGTTGTCACATCACGCAGCTGCACACAACTTATGAAGTTTAAAGCCTCTATTATTTCACCACGCTTTGATTTCTTTTGGTGTTTGCCAATTATGTCCCACCATTTGAGCATTTCATCATCTGAACATTTAATCCCAATGTATTGTTTCTTGAGTTTGCACAAGGTAGGCTCAACTTTTTTGCTCCATAAAGCAAACAATACTTCACTCTTTCCAGAAATTTTCCCTTCCATCCCTGAGGAGATCTGAATATCATACCATTAAACAATTAAAACAGACTTACCCATTCCTTGGTGAGATGGTCAGCTTTAATCCATTCACAAGATCAACTGTGAAAAAATGTCCTCATTCTGATGAGCGATCAAAGTAGATTTCAGAAAACTCACTGCAAGGGATCCCGGGTTTCGGCACCATCTGTAAGGGTGGAACTCCTACAGCGGTTCAGACTGTAAGGTTTGCCGAGCGACTAAAGAAACTTTATCAGTAAGATGTTAGAATACTGTACATTTCTTGTCTATTACCACCCACTGCAACTTATACCAAAGACGGAAATAAGCGCAGTTACAATAGCAAAATATGTGGGAGAGCGTTGCTATAGTGTGACAATATTGTATTGCAATAGGGAGAACATTCATGTTCATACTAAATCAAAACTAGTTAGCACATCATTTGTAATTGAAAGGGTTTAATGACAATATCTGATTACGGTTACACTTAAAATAATCACAAAATAGATGTATGAGATGATAAAATCATATACCATTAATCGTACACAGCATGTATGAAAAAGTTACCTGAGAGAGAAAGAGAGAGAGAGAGGGCCAGAGAGTGCCCAAGAATCCAAGAAAGAAGAGCAGAGTATCAAAGAGCCCAGAGCAACAGTTACAATCTTCTTTTATCCCTTCCTTGACCATGTGACCAAAACTCAAATGTGAGACATTCAAACTGACCAATCAGAAGATTTAAACTTCCCCCACTGTACTAAAGGTGTGACCATTTGTAGACCCCCAATGTCTTGGCCCCTCAGGGCTTGATCAATATCAGCACCTTTGAGCCTTCCAAATGGCCCTTGTAGCAAGAGAGAGGGGTTGAAATAGTAAAGCAAATCTCTTTGATTATTTTAAAATATCTTTAGATATTTTCAATCTTACACTTGCAAAGTGGCAAGGACCATTTGAGGTCACACGGCAAGTTGGAGAGCTCGATTATGAGGTAATACGCTCAGATAGGAGGGGAGCACGTCAAATTTACCACCTCAATCTCCTTAAAAAATTGAATGAGGGAGAATCAGTGATGCTGGAGACGGTGATTAGCGGAGAGGATGATCTTGGGCCAGAGATGAATATAAAAAAAGAATCTCTCGCACTGGCCCCAGGGGGAGATCATCTCTCGCCCTCCCAGCGCATTGATTTAACCAAATTACAGGCAGAGTTTGCTGACGTGTTTTCTCCCCTACCTGGTCGTACAAATCACATTCAGCACCATATCGAGACAGAGCCGATCATGGTGGTTCGCAGCCGGCCATATCGCTTACCTGAACACAAGAAAAAAGTAGTTCAGGAAGAATTAGGAGCGATGCTTGAAATGGGGGTAATAGAAGAATCCAGCAGTAACTGGGTGAGCCCGATAGTTTTGGTTCCCAAAACAGACGGCTCAGTGCGGTTCTGTGTGGATTACTGCAAGGTGAATGCTGTGTCGAAATTCAGCGCGTATCCAATGCCACGGGTGGACGAATTGCTTGATCGGCTAGGTACAGCTCGATTTTATTCGACACTGGACTTAACAAAAGGATATTGGCAGATCCCCTTGTCACCATTATCCAAAGAAAAGACAGCTTTCACGACGCCGTTCGGATTACACCAATTCGTTACACTTCCATTCGGCTGTTTGGGGCACCGGCTACCTTTCAGCGTCTCATGGATAAAATTTTGCGGCCCCATGGTGCATATGCTGCTGCCTATCTGCATGATATTATTATCTTCAGTAATGACTGGCAGCGGCATATGCAGCATTTGAGGGCCGTACTGAGATCATTGAGGGGGGCCGGGCTCACGGCCAACCCGAAGAAGTGTGCAATTGGGCATGTGGAAGTAAGGTATCTTGGCTTCCACTTGGGACATTCTTACTGGAACCACTCTTCCGTTCCAGTAAGAACATCAAACAGGTTCTCCCCACTCAGTGACGCACCCACTGAGAATCCTGTTGAAAGTGCCCTAGTTATTGGCGATTCTATTACATGGAACGTGAAAATAGAGACACCAGCCACCATAGTCACATGTTTGCCGGGAGCCAGAGCACCTGACATCAAAGCAAATTTAAAAGTGCTGGCTAATGCTAATCGTAAATACTCTAAAATTATTATTCACGTCGGCACAAATGATGTTAGACTTCGCCAGTCAGAGATCACTAAAATTAACATTAAAGAGGTGTGTGAACTCGCAAGTACAATGTCAGGAGAAGTAATTTGCTCTGGTCCCCTTCCTGTTCGTCGAAGTGATGAGATAGTTAGCAGATTATTATCACTCAATGGCTGGCTGTCTAAGTGGTGTCCGCAGAATAATATAGGTTTCATAGACAATTGGAAAAGTTTTTGGAGCAGACCTGACCTGTTGAAAAGAGATGGTATTCATCCGTCCCGGGATGGTGCTGCTCTTCTCTCTAGTAATATGGCACATAGTCTTAGAGCAGAAACATGACAAACTGGGGCCCAGGACAGGAAGCAGACAGACTGGCTAAACCGACCGTCTACTAGCTGCCTCACGTTACAGAAGTCAGATAAATCCCAACACATAGAAACTCTTACACCTAGATATTATCACATAGAGACTGTGTCTGTACCCCGAATTAGTAAAAACAAAAAACTTCCAAACCCATTTAATGGTAAAAATTTAATTGATGTTCAACAAATAAAAAATAGAGATAATAATGATAAACCAATGATAAAGCTTGGGTTGTTAAATATTAGATCGCTTTCTTCATAAGCACTTATTGTAAAAGATATTATCACAGACAATAATCTAGATGTGCTGTGTTTGACAGAAACCTGGCTAAAACCGGACGATTACATTACTTTAAATGAGTCTAGTCCTCAAGGTTATGATTATCGACACAATCCTCATCAGAAAGGCAAAGGGGGAGGTGTTGCTGTAATTTATAGTAATATTTACAGTATCAGCCAGAAGTCTTTCAAATATAATTCCTTCGAAGTGATGGTGCTTTACGTAACATTATGTAAGTCGACATTTGTGCTGGCTACTGTATACAAGCCACCAGGACACCATACAGACTTTATCAAAGAAATTGTCGATTTTCTATCAGAATTAGTACTAGCTGCAGATAAAGTCCTTGTTGTTGGTGATTTTAATATCCATGTAGATAATAAAAAAGACTCATTGGGATTGGCATTTACAGACATTCTAAACTCTATTGGTGTTAGACAACACGTGTCAGGACCCACTTATTGTCATAATCATACTTTAGATCTAATATTGTCACATGGAATCGATATTGATGCCGTTGAAATTCTGCAGCAGAGTGATGACATCTCAGATCATTATCTAGTCTCGTGTATACTACATTTAGTCAAAGAGGCTAAACTGCCTCCCTGCCATAAATATGGTAGAACCATCACTTCTACCACTAAAGATCGCTTTATAAATAATCTTCCTAATCAGTTTCATTGCCTTAGCATACCAGACAGCTTAGAAGACCTCGATGTTGTAACAGAAACTATTGCCTCTGTCTTTTCCAGCACATTAGACTCAAGTTGCTCCTTTGCGTTTAAAAAAGATTAAGGAAATTAATCCTACGCCATGGTACAATGAGCACACTCGGGCCCTAAAAACAGCAGCTAGAAAAATGGAGCGCAGCTGGAAGAAAACAAAACTAGAAGTATTTCGCATTTCGTGGAGAGAGAAGAATGATTGAGTACAGAAAGGCCTTAATAACTGCTAGATCTGCCTATTTTTCAAAACTTTTAGAAGAAAATAAACACAACCCTAGGTATTTATTTGATACAGTGGCTAAATTAACAAGAAATAAAGCTTCAACTTCTGATGTTTCCAAAGAGCACAGCAGTAATGACTTTATGAACTTCTTTACTTGCAAGATTGATAATATTAGAGAAAAAATTATAACCATGCAACTGTCTACTACAGTATTGTGTCAGACAGTGCATTGTAGTGTCCCTGAAGAAAAAAATCAATTCATTTACTGCTTTAGGAGAGGAAGAATTGTCTAAACTTGTTAAATCATCAAAATCAACAACATGTATGTTAGACCCTATACCGACTAAGCTATTGAAAGAGATGCTTCCGGAGGTCATAGATCCTCTTCTTAATATTGTTAATTCATTTTTATCACTAGGATACGTACCAAAAACTTTTAAGCTGGCTGTTATTAAACCTCTTATTAAAAAAACACAACTTGATCCTAGAGAATTAGTCAATTACAGGCCAGATTTCAAATCTCACTTTTCTGTCAAAAATACTAGAAAAGGCAGTTTCATCACAACTATGTTCCTTTTTAGAAAGAAATAGTATCTGTGAGGATTTCCAGTCAGGATTTAGACCGTACCATAGTACTGAGACTGCTCTCATTAGAGTTACTAATGATTTGTTCTTATCATCAGATCGTGGTTGCATCTCTCTATTAGTGTTACTGGATCTTAGTGCTGCATTTGACACTATTGATCACAATATTCTTCTAAATAGACTCGAAAACTATGTTGGCATTAGTGGAATTGCATTGGCATCGTTCAAATCATACTTATCTGACCGTTATCAGTTTGTAGTAGTAAACAATGAGATGTCATATCAATCACAAGTTAAATATGGAGTACCGCAAGGCTCAGTACTAGGACCATTGCTTTTCACTCTGTACATACTACCCTTGGGAGATATCATTAGGAAGCATGGCGTTAGTTTTCATTGTTACGCTGATGATACTCAGCTCTATATTTCTTCATGCCCTGACGAAACTTACCAATTCGCTAAATTAACAGAATGTATAGCTGATATAAAAAAACTGGATGACCAGTAATTTCCTACTACTAAATTCAGAAAAAACAGAGATTCAAATTTTTGGACCAAAAACTACTTCACACAATAACCTAGAATACTGTCTAACACTTGATGGCTGCTCTGTTAAGTCTTCATCGTCAGTTAGGAACCTGGGTGTGCTCTTTGATACCAATCTTTCATTTGAAGGCCATGTGACTAGCATCTGCAAAACTGCATTCTTCCATCTTAAAAATATATCTAAACTACGACATTGTTACAGTACAGAAGGGACGGAGGCAGATATAAAACAAACAGTATGGTTTATTGATACCAGCAGAGGTTGACAGAAGTGCAGGTGAATAATACGTGATGTAGAGATGGATATAGCAATGCAGAATGGTGATACTGTCCTTTATGTGGTCGCAGGATAGAAGAACCGGGATGGCGCTGGAGACTTGGAACACTGGAGACTTAGAACACTCACACACAGGAGGAGAAGCACACGAGGGAAACAGGAGACGTTGGAGACAGGTAAGTAGTTCGTCTGGAGTCCTTAAGGTAAGCATACAGGTACGTATGATACAACGAGACCGGACATTGAGTGTGTGTGAGTGTTGGCTTCTTATAGTGAATAGTTATAGTGAAGTCCACTCCCAGGTGTGACCAAGGTCGCTCAGGAATGGGCAGAGGATTCAGCTTGCCGGCTGGGAGATGACGAGGGCTCTTTGAGATGGCGCACTCCCTGCAGCCCTGCACGTGCCTTCTGACGTCGTTGGCCATTGGGCCACCAGAAGCGCTCTTTCAGCAGCGAGAGGGTCTCATTGACCCCCGGGTGGCCAGTGCCAAGTGACGTGTGTGCAGAGTGGATCAGTGGAGTGCGTCGTGTCCTGGTGATGTACTGCAAGCCTTGGGGGCAACCCGGCGGAGCGTTGGTGGAGGCATTGGAGGAGGGTAAGGTCTCTTCTGACCAGGAGATGGGGCTCACAAAGATGGACTCAGGGAGAATAGTTTCGGGTTCTTCGTTCTTTTCTTCGGGAGCATGGAGACGGGACAAGGTGTCAGCCTTTACATTTTTGGAGCCAGGACGATAGGAAATCGAGAAGTCGAATCTGGAGAAAAACATGGCCCACCGTGCTTGACAGGGATTGAGTCTCTTTGCAGCTCTCAGGTATTCCAAGTTTTTATGATCCATTAAGACCAGGAAGGAGTGCTTGGCTCCCTCCAACCAATGCCTCCACTCTTCCAAGGCAAGCTTGACGGCTAGGAGCTCGTGGTCAACGATGTCGTAGTTGACCTCCGCCGGGTTGAGCTTGCAGGAGAAGAAGCCGCATGGGTGCAGTCTACTTGGCGTCCCCTGCTGCTGAGATAGTACCGCTCCCACTCCTGTGGTGGAAGCGTCCACCTCTACGACGAAGGGCAGCTCTGGGTTAGGATGGACGAGGAGGGGAGCGGTGGTGAAGGCATTCTTGAGGGCTTCGAAGGCGTTGGTGGCTGTTTGATCCCAGGACAGAGACTTGGGCTGGTTGCGGAGTAGGTTGGTGAGTGGATGAACGATGGAGCTGTAGTTCTTTATGAAGCGGCGGTAGAAGTTTGCAAAGCCGAAGGAAGCGTTGGAGTTCTTTTATGGTGGATGGAGTGGGCCAGGATTTGATAGTTTCCACCTTCCCCTTGTCCATCCGGATGCCACTGTGATCAATGATGTATCCGAGGAAGTGTACTGAGGGTTGGTGGAATGAACATTTTTCTGCTTTTAGGAAGAGATGGAACTGTCGCAGGCATTGGAGGACCTCCGCAACGTGGTGGCGATGTTCGGCCAGGCTCCAGGAGTAGATGTCGTCAATGTATGTAGATGTCGTCGAGTATGTCGTCAATGTAGACCAGGACAAACCGATGGAGAAACTCCCTGGAGCACCTCATGGATGAAATCCTGGAATACGGAGGGGGCGTTGACCAGGCCATACGGCATGATGAGATATTCATAGTGGCCAGTGGGCGTGACGAAGGCGGTCTTCCACTCGTCCCCCTCGCGTATCCGGATGAGGTTGTACGCGCTGCTGAGGTCCAGCTTGGTGAACACAGTGGCACCACGGAGATGTTCTAGGGCAGCTGGGACGAGAGGAAGGGGATACCGGAACTTGACTGTTATCTTGTTCAGTGTACGATAATCAATACAGGGCCGCAAGCCTCCGTACTTTTTAGCCACGAAGAAGAAACTCGAAGCAGCAGGGGAAGTAGACGGGCGGATGTAACCCTGGTTAAGTGCCTCTTTGATGTAATCCTCCATGGCCTTCTCCTCCGGTACAGACAGGGGGTAAATCCTTCCCCTGGGCACTGGCTCACCTGGTAACAGATTGATGGCACAGTCCCATAGCCGGTGTGGAGGCAGCTTGGAGGCTCTTTGAGGGCAGAAGACGTCACTGAAGGGGGCGTAACAGGCTGGAATATCCACGGAGCGTTTCTCAATCGGGCTCTCAATGGAGGTGGCATAGAGGGAGAGATCATTCGCACGAGGAGACTTGGGAACAGGAAACTCGGAGAAACAGTTGGAGAAACAGGTATCACCTCACTTCAGGATTTCGCCCGTACGCCATGAGATGGTTGGGTTGTGCTGCTCTAGCCACGGGCGCCACAGAACCACATCAGAGGTGGATTCCTCCAGAACCAGCAGATGAATTTCTTCCACATGTAAGTTTCCCACACGTAACTGAAGAGGACCCACGCACCGACTGATCTTTCTTCAGCTTAGGGGTTTGCCCGTGATGGAGTGGACTTGGTAGATGTTCGGAGAGGGCGTGGTCTTGAGCTGGAGCTGTCTGCAGAGAGAGTCGGAGATGAAATTCCCTGCTGACCCTGAATCGAGGAGCGCCACCACTGGAATAGATACATCAGCAGCAGTAAGGTTTACAACAGTAGTGAGTGGTTTCATCTTCTTAATGGAGGGAATGATTGCACTCACCATGGGACGAGGAGGACGGATGGGGCATGCAGATATGACATGACCAGGAGCACCACAATACAAGCAGAGATTCAAGGTCAGCCGGCGTTGACGTTCAGTGGAAGAGAGTCGGAATGAATCCACTTGCATGGGTTCGCTGGCTGGTTCTGGAGGGCTGACGGGTTCAGATCGACGGAGGAGGATGTTGGAGAGTGGCTGGCCCTGGTGTTCTTTGATATACGACTGCATACGAGAGCCTACGCGGATGGAGAGTTGGATGAAGCGTTCGAGGCCGATGGAATACTCGTATGCAGCGAGATGCAACCACACACTCGGTTCCAGACCCTGACGATAAGAGGTGATGAGGGCTTGTTCGTTCCATCCACTAGCCAGCATTCTAAATTGCATAATATGCAAAGCATACTCATTGACAGACATAGATCGTTGTCTTAAATTGTAAAGCTTCTCACCAGCAGAAGAGTCGGAGACAGGTTTGCCGAAAACTTCACGGAAGTGCGAGACGAAGGATGAGTGGTTGAGGAGTGAGAGCTTGATGGAGAGCGTCCACAAGCTCTTGAAACGGGTCCCAGTGACTCATGCTGGTATCGGCTGTTGTTGGTCCGGTCTTCTGTTACAGTACAGATCAAGGTTATAATCGTTAACGAAAACGAACGAAAAAACGAAAACTAGGTGGGAAAAAACATTGTCGTTAACTGAAATAAAATAAAAAACGAGGCATTACAAAAAAACGATAACTAACTAAAACTGTAATGTGTGTTTGGCAAAACTAACTAAAATAAAATAAAATTATAGATTAAATGTCCTTAGTTTTCGTCTTTATCAATGTCTTTCATAGAGCAAATAACGTTCAGCTGCATTTCCTTTCCCTGCGTCTCTCACATACACGCACGCGCGCACACACATACACACACACAGCCCCTCCCCTCCGTGCACACCGCGTCTCCATGAGAACGAGTGTTCGACTAAAGCAAGTTCGCTAAAGGTTGGTATCTCGTGAACACCTTTACACAAACACACATTAAAAAGTGGTATAAAATATTTTTAATTCTGAATATAACTTTGTCAGCGTGTTAATGTCGACGCGAGAAGCGATTGCTACTGTAGCAAGTTAACTAGTCGCAAGTTTGAGGTAAAATGTGCTGTAAAAAGCTGTGATTCAAATATTAAATCATGTTATGTCATTTGTTTACTCTTACACTGAATGGTTGCTGCTTCAATCCAAATGTGTTTGCATAGTTCACCCAAAATGTAAATTAAAGTGAGAAAAAAATCAAGTTTACAGAGTTTTAGTGTCACTGAAGGTAAACTGCGTTGTAAACTGTCATGGTGGTTAACGTTACCTCTCTTAACGTGCTCTTGCTGAATGGCAAGGATTGCACTATGAAACTATTGTACCTTTGTATGTTTCATTTTTTTTAACTGTATTTTATTTTTATAACGAACAAGCCGCGATGTCACATTTCCGCCGCTTTGTTGTGTGTGCGTGAGGCGCGCGCGCGATCAAACAGCTGTCTTTGCAGGGGACTTGCCTCATCGTCATGGCAACGGTTCGTAGTAAGGTCAGATTACGTCAGAGTTGGTTGCAGTTTCAGTCCGGTGAAAACCGACTCAGACCAACGCCAACAGTGGTATCACACCGATCCAACAAACTCCAACAGACGAGTTTGTTGGCGTTTGTCGGTGCGGTGTGAATTGGCCTTTACACTGAATGTTTGCTGCTTCAATCCAGACGAGTAGGCTATTGTAAATTTAGTATAGGGTGTGAAAATTGTACAGCTGTGGTATTTGTATAGGGTGTGAATTCTGTATAGAAGATGTGTAGATTTTTGGTAGATCTTTTGGCAATTTTGTGGTGTCACACACACACTAAAAAAATTGAAAAGCTGTATTTAAAGTTTTTTTTTTATTTGTTATTTGTCATGTTCTTTTCTCAGACTGAGCTCCCTGACAATCTGACAGAAATGTCTTGTGGCTCAAAAATGGGTTGAATAGGCTATATGCGGTTCATGTATGTCTTCTTTAGTCTGTTGGCTCTTTGGGTTTTTTACTGGCACACGTCACTTACACATTTTGCACTTACTGCAGAGTGTTGAGACTGTTTACATATTTGTGCCCATATGTACATTTTATGTGGTTTTCTTTTTGAATGAATATTTTCTAAAATTGTATGATGTTTTTGTTGAGTTATTACACAATACTTTTTCTGACATTTTTGAATCTTGCCCCTGACAAATAACCCAAATTACAAAAAAAGACTAAAACTAACACTAAAACTAAGCATTTTCAAAAAATAAAAACTAAACTAAACTAGCAAACCCACTTTAAAAACTAATTAAAACTAAACTGAATTTGAAAACAAAAAGTCAAAACGAAATAAAAATAAAAACTAATGAAAAATGCAAAACTATAATAACCTTGGTAAGTAGTTCGTCTGGAGTCCTTAAGTTAAGCATACAGGTACGTATGATACAACGAGACCAGACAGTGAGTGTGTGTGAGTGTTGGCTTCTTATAGTGCTGGTGATTGCGGTGATGATGAGGTGCAGGTGGCGGTGATTAGTATTCGGGTGATTGAGTGAGGGTGGAGCCTGGCGTGTCTGTGACAGACATATGCTCTCAAAGAAAAATGCAGAACAGTTAGTTCATGCATTCATGACCTCAAGGCTAGATTACTGTAACGCTCTACTGGGTGGTTGTTCCACCCGCTTGATAAATAAACTACAGCTCGTACAAAATGCAGCAGCTAGAGTTCTTACTAGAACTAGGAAGTATGACCATATTAGCCCAGTTCTGTCATCACTGCATTGGCTTCCTGTTAAACATCGTATAGATTTTAAAATCTTGCTAATTACTTACAAAGCACTTAATGGTTTAGCTCCCCACTACCTAAGCGAGCTCTTAAAGTCCCTGTAAAGTCATTTTAAAGTATGTGTTCTGAGTTTGTCACAGCGCAGAAAAAATGTGTTATTAACCACCCAGCCAAATTTGAATGATTAAAAAAATCTGCAAGTAAATTAAATAAGTTATCAAAATTTCGAACAAATAGGCAGCGCTCTCTGCTCTCAAACACTGGGGGCGTGTCCGCTGTCGGCGCTGAAACCACGCCCACTCGCGAGAGCTGCCGTCTCAACTGACTTGAGTCAATGAGTCAAACATACTGATGCATATAAAAAGAATCATTTAGAGGGTTGCAAATTTTAGTAGAGTTACTGTGGACTACCTACTAATTATAACATAAGCAAACTCGGCAATTTACACTCATTGGTGGGCACGTACTGCCGACTGTTGTCGAGTCGAAAAATGACGGCGCC
The DNA here is from genome assembly GCF_018812025.1 of Megalobrama amblycephala. Lineage (NCBI taxonomy): Eukaryota > Metazoa > Chordata > Actinopteri > Cypriniformes > Xenocyprididae > Megalobrama > Megalobrama amblycephala. The sequence continues at coordinate 11,954,065 of NC_063054.1, forward strand.
GCGAGACGGAGGATGAAGGCCGGGACGGGAGAGACTCTGTCCGGCCCCATATATCATCGGCTATCAGTGGGACGGTAGGAAGGCCGAGTCTGTTCAGTCACATTCACCAAAAACAGCGGATTATCTGTGAATCCCAGCTGTCTGATGAAAGTTTGTAAAATTATCCGGTGTAGAACGATCACTTTAATCCTTCATATCATCGTTTTAGGAAATTTAAATAAGGAGACCGAGCATATTGTATATTATAACAACCATGTAATATGTATTTGCGTGACGACGGCATTACTAGCTAAATGTGCAAAGGGCTGTATAACTGTAATGACACTCGAGATTGAGCGAGTGAACCGCTGTAGAGGCGGCGCCACGTTCGGTGCGTCATCGACAGTTATATAGTGTTAGGGGAGGGGCTATGTTCGGGGGTCCAAGTGCGTCATCAGACCCCCGTTTTAGCTCCGCCCAAAAAATCCTGAGCAGAGACTTGGTGAAAACTGTTTAACGCTCTAACTCACAATTAAGCGTTACACAATTCACAGTCTTTGTAATGTGTTTCAGCAATACATTTGTAACATTTATAAAGTGTTTAGAAAGAATTCTCAGAATTGACTTTACAGGGACTTTAAATCATTATAATCCTTCACATTTATTGCGATCTCAGAATTCAGGCCAGCTGATAATAAATTTATTTTATTTTATTTTATTTTATTTTATTTTATTTTATAACAGGGACAATGCACATTACTAATACATGTAATATGTAAAATGCACCAGATTTAGCCAACACTGGCTAATTCTCATCTGTAGTCTCTTTTTACGCAGGTTGATGTTAAGGACATGAAGAAAAAATGTAAACAAAAATATTAATACATCAAATTAAGAACAAAAAGAAAATACGAGAGCAGACTATCATACCATATCCATAAGTCACTATAAATGATCACAATTTTGATGGCTCAATAACCATGTTTTCAGCTTTTTCGAGAAACCACAGTTTCCTATTAAATGTTTTAATTCTTTCAGCTCTACTGAGAGTCTATTCCACTCATGTGTTCCTTTACAAGCAAAAGATAATTGACCAAAGGTAGTTCTTCTTAATGGCACATTACAATCACCTCTACTACCAGCACGTGTAAACAGTATACACTGTTTTCTGATCTATATAATTCTTAAAAACAGGTGGAGCAAAACTGTTTAAAATCTTAAAAAAAGGGCCAAATCAGCAAATTGAATTAAATGTTCCCAACTCAAAATAGAAAACTTAATATGCTACAATGGTGAAAACAGTTTTTTTTTTTTTTTTTATCTAAGACCTTAAGAGTTTGTTTATAAATAATTTCAACTGGTTTAAGAAAAGACTTACGTGTTTGAGTCCAGGTAGTCATGCAATATGTGATATGAGGAATAATCATTGAATTCATAAAACTGCTGCTTCATTAGTCAAACTATTTCTAACAACTTTCAAAATTACAGGAAGAATACTTATTGGTCTATAATTACTACTTTCTGTATAGCTTCCAGATTTATGAACAGGAGTAATTACTACAAACTTCCATGCAGAGGGAAAAATTCAGTGTGCTATCGATAGATTAATAATCTGAGTTAGAGGTCTGGTAAATAATTCTTTATGAGTTTTTAAGAAAAGAGTATTCAATCCATATTTATCTTTAGCTGTTGAATTTTTAAGTGAACTAATTATTCTATCAACTTCTCTATTTGACACCTGCTTAAGGGTAAACTTGGACAAGTCACCATCCGTCAATGCAATACATGAAATATCCAGACAAATAGACTTAGTAAGAACACTTACATCTACAAAATGATTATTAAAAGTATTTGCTATCATAGCATAATCACTAATTCGTTTTTCTCTAGTTCTATATTTTCTCACTGTTAAATTTCTCAAATTTTCCCATATCAGTTTAGTATTTCCTTTTCCCTGCTCTATTATAGAAATATAAAAATTTGCTTTTGCTTTTCTAATCTTGTTTTTTACTCTATTTCTTAATTTATTAAAATTTTGCTTCTCACATTCCATCTTAGATTTTAAAAACGGTTTCAATGCATTATCTCTTTGTTTCATAAGTGACCAAATATTTACATTTAACCAAGGTAGGCAATTTTTCTTCCTTTGTCTGCTTTTAACTTGTCTCATAAAACTATTCACAGTAGTTTGAATAATCCATTAGAACATTTGTATCCCTTTCAACACAATTTTGAGAAAAATGTTCTTCCCACTTTATATCTTCTAATGCCCTTTTTAAATGGTTTAAATCACTTTTTGGTATTCTAAAATTCCATGTTTTTCTATTCATAGTCTGATGGCTAAACCTCTTCTTTGTCAGGTTTCTTACAACCAAGATTAAATTATGATCTGACAATCCTGTAATCATATTAAAAGTCTTAAGTATGTGATTAGGTTTATTTGTAAAAATTAAATCAATTTGTGTTTCAAACGATCTAGTTATTCTTGTGGGTCCTTTTACAAGCTGCTTCAGATCACTTATATTTTTCAATTTCTTCCTTCCTGTTTTATCTATCCAATTTACATTTAAGTCTCCAAGTAGAATAACTTCTTTGGTGAAATCACATAATTTAAGAAGCTTATATAATTTATCATAAAATTCATTTTTTGCCGAAGGTGGCCAATAGACTGCTATAATTATGAAAGACATTTGTGGTGAAAGAGAAACATCTAAAATCATACATTCAATATCAAAGTTATAAGCTAAGTGTAATTCAGTACACCTAATACTATCCTTAATATAAAACATAATACCCCCACCTCTATCCCTTCTAAAATTATTATAACCAGGAACACACAACATTGCTGATGGTGAAGTAGTGCTCAATCATGTTTCAGTCAGACATAAGAAATCCAAATTTGAATTTGTGACAAGATGTTTCATTTCATCACACTTTGCCATAATGCTACGAATATATAAATTACCACCCAACAATCCTTTTGGTTTGACATCAAAATCCTTGCATGATATACAGTTCTAAAAAGTTTCAATCATCTCTGTTTGAAAATTGCCGGATTTACTCTATACTTAAATCTCACATCTGAGCTCATTTGATTCAAAATTTGCGAAGAGGACACAGTCAGCAGCTTTTCTGATGGTAAAACGTCTGCATTACTCAGGTCTGTCCTTAAAGGTTGTATAAACTTGATCCACATGTATAAAGGGGGGTGGGCATCCTGGAGACATCACGCTGGTGCAGGGAGAGGGACAGACATGACCGGAGGTCTCCAGGACGAGTCTATGAGTCCAGACCGCTATGGCGGTTCTGGAGACGAGGTCTGCCATGGCGGGTCAGGTGAAGCAGGAACCCCACCCACATGTTCCCCACCCACGGGTACTTGCCCGCCGCCCAAAAAGTGTTTGGAGAGGTTTAGGGAAGTCTTAGGGAGACCAAGGAATGGAGAGGATTCGTGGGTTGGAGTGGGCTTGTAGGCGGCGGCAGTGGTAGGAGCTGGCTCGGCGGTGGCGGAGCATGGAGCAGAGGGCTCGGCGGCGGCGGCTGGAGCAGAGGGCTCGGTGGTGGCGGCTGGAGCAGAGGGCTCGGCGGCGGCGGCTGGAGCAGAGGGCTCGGCAGCAGCGGCTGGAGCAGAGGGCTTGGCGGCGGCAGCGGCTGTAGCAGGCTTTTGGAGTGGAGTGGTCACTGGAAAGGTGGCGAACTTCAGTGCTAACCTCATAGATTTCATCATGGGGTCCGCCACCTTGGCTACCAGGTCAGCACTGTCAGAGACCCACTTCCTACCCCGGAGAAACGTTGGCTTCCGGGAATGGACGGGACCGTTGAAGCGGTATGTGCAGGGTTCTGGGGTGTGGTGAGCTGGTGAGGCCTGGTGAATCTCTGATGGGGCTGGACAAGGAACACGAAGATTCTCTCTTACTACATCAACTTTGAAATTGGAACCATTTAAAAAGAGAATCAAATTTATGGAATCGACTAGGGAGAAATTACAGGCAGGTTCGCAATAGCGAATCATGTCCTTGTCCAGTCCCATCAGAAAAACAGCATTGAGGCAGGCATCAGTCCAACTCACCAGAGAAGATACCTCCAGAAACTCCTCTACATACCTCTCCAACGGTCTGCCATACTGCCGCAGACAACAAAGCCGTTCCTCCACCTGGGGAGACTCTGGGGACACGGGAGTCAGGAAAATACCCATCCTTAATGTGGATCTCCGGCGGTTTTGGTCTGTTCTTCTGTTACGTGAGCTGTTGTATTGGAGACGAAGCGTATTCGGATATCCACATATAAAGGTATTTATTAACAACGAAGGAGGGAAACAACTACACACTTTTTACACAACAATAAGAACAGACAAGGAGTGAAGGGAGTGAGTCCATAATAAAGGCAATGCTGATGAGGAAGTCCAGGTGCAGATGATGAGTGATGATGGGGAGATGACGAAGGAAGTGAGTGCAGGTGTGGAAACAGGAGGATCATGGGAAATGGAGTCCAGGAGACAAGGGATCTGTGACAGTTATGTGTATGCCAGGTTAAAGAGATGCACTCCCTCCATAGAAAGGGCGCTTTATTAATACATAGTTTAGGGTTCAACCATATACTTGAACAAGCATTTAGGTAAGGGTCAGAGCTACGCAGATGGGAAATCTTTAACCAAACTGTATGCAAATGTGAAATAATAGGATGTTTTTTCACCTCGCTATCCAGTTTAATGGACAGACTTTGCAATAATGAGATCAAAGGCAAGACAGATTGTTCAATCGTATACCAAAGGGGAGCTCGCTCAGGCGGCAGTGACCAATAAGCCAGGTGTCTGAGACTGAAAGCATAATAATAAAATAAAACATTAGGCAGGCCTAAACCACCTTTCTCAACAGGTCTCTGCAACTTATTAGAATGCATCCTAGGACGCTTACCATTACAAATAAAAACCTTACATATTCTGTCAAACTGTTTAAAGTAGTAAAGCGGTATTTGTATAGGGAGAGACTGTAATAAATAATTCAATTTTGGTGTACAACTCATTTTAATTACATTGACTTTTCCAGCCATTGACATACAGAGTGGAGCCCATCTATCCATATCGCAGGAAATCTTCTTCATTAAGGGGTCGAAATTAGCTCGTACTAAGTCATTTAAATTTGGGGGAAATAGAATTCCTAAATATCTAATACCTGACTGAGGGTGAAAAGCTGAGGCAGGGCAAAATTCAGTCAGTGCAAGGGCTTCCGATTTAGACCAATTCACCCTATAACCTGAAAATTTAGAAAAAATGTCAATTAATCTATGGAGACAAGGTATAGACCTACCAGGATCAGAGACAAATAGTAAAATGTCATCTGCATAAAGCATAAGCTTGTGTGTTAGTCCCCCTGCTACAATGCCAGGAAAATCCTCGTTTTTTTCTAATTGCAGCAGCTAAAGTTTTCAAAGCAAGACAAAACAGCAACGGGGAGAGTGGAGAGCCTTGCCGTGTTCCTCTACCTAGTACAAAATACTCTGAAATTAATCCATTGGTTTGTACCACTGCTACAATAGCGCTCTCCCCACCCTCAATATCACGACTGAGGTGAGACCCTTGAGCAAGGCACCGTACCCCCAACTGCTCCCCGGGCACCGCAGCAATGGCTGCCCACTGCTCCGGGTGTGTGTTCACGGTGTGTGTGTTCACTGCTGTGTGTGTGCACTTGAATGGGTTAAATGCAGAGCACAAATTCCGAGTATGGGTCACCATACTTGGCCACATGTCACTTCACTCACTTCACTACCGGTTGTTTGTACAATAATTTAATCCATCTTATAAACGTGGTTCTAAACCCATAGACTTCTAGAATTTTAAAAAGGTACCTCCACTCCATCATTTCAAAAGCCTTCTCGGCATCTAATGAGATGGCTGCAATTAGGGTCTGTTCCTCCCTTACTGACCACATAATGTCAATAAACCGACAAATATTATCAGAAGAGCTACGGCCGCTAATGAACCCTACTTGATCCACATGTATAAGTGATGATATAACTTTATTTAAACAATTAGTTAGGATATTTGATAAGATTTTCATATCAAGTTGAATCAGTTATATTGGCCGGTAATTTTTACAATCACTTGGATCCTTATCCTTTTTAAGTATAAAACTAATTATACTCCTCCCTCTGAAATGCCTCCATAAAAACTTCTAGCATTAAAGGAGCAAGGTCTTTAATGTGTTCCTTAAAAAATTCTGCGGGGAAACCATCCGGACCAGGAGCTTTTCCTGTAGGCAATGCTCTGATCACCTCAATCACTTCCTCTAGAGTTATATCGGAGTCAAGAAGTTGCTTCTGCTCATTTGATAGTTTAGGGAGATCTAACGGTTTGAGGAATCTGCTAATATCCTCATCAGTTGATGACGATGCTGACTTGTAAAGATCTATATAGAATTCTTTAAATGTATTATTTATATCTGTAGCAGTAGTAAATATATCTCCCCCTAGAAGACCTAACAGATGGAATAATGGAAGAACACTCCTTGTGCTTGATATAATTAGCTAGAAGTTTTCCTGCTTTATCTCCTGACTCAAAATATGTCTGTCTTGTCCTGAATAGCAAAAATTCAATCTTTTGAGACAGAATGGTGTTATATCTATATTTCAGCTGAGTTAATTCTCGAAGACCACTAGGTGTCACTTGACGTTTTATCTTTGTTTCAGCCCTTTTAATGCTATTTTCCAACTCCAAAAGTTCTTGTGCTTTAACTGTCTTGGAATGCGCTGCAAATGGAATAATACGTCCCCTAATAACTGCCTTAAAAGTGTCCCAAGCCACTCTTACCGAAGATACTGATGACCCATTAATTTCTGTTTTTAACATTTGTTGAAATACTGGGTTTTGTAAGAGAGATGTATTAAGACGCCATCTATATGATTTTTTCCTCTCTATATAAGGCTTCAAGTCTAAACATACCCAAGCATGGTCCAAAATTAAAATATTTCCAATTTTGCAGGCGATGACAGAAGGGATAAGTGATTTTGATAAAAGGAAAAAGTCAATTCTACAGAAAATTTTATGTGCATTCGAAAAAAAGGTGTAGTCCCTTCCAAGTGGATTCAGGAGTCTCCAAATATCTATGAGGCAGAGAGATTGACACATTCTAAGTAATGACAACTTCGCTTTAGGTGTGTTATACACTTTTGGGCTGCTATGGTCTAAGAGTGGATCCATGAACAAATTAAAATCTCCACCCAACACAATCTCATAATTCCCAGAAGCTCGCAACTTCGCTTCTAGATCTATAAAAAAATGTTGATCGTCAATGTTAGGCGCATAGATATTGGCCAATAATAAATGCTTTATTAATAACAATCGTAGTTGTACAGGCAGGGTCAGACAGGGGCAAACAGGTGTACAAGGAACAGGCCGAATCGTAGTCAAAGAACAGGCAGGTAGTCAGGGCTGGCAGAAAACACTCACAGAGTCAGGCAAACAGGCAAGGGTCTGAGGTAGGCGGCAAAGGGTCGATAACGGGTAACAGCAGAATCAGCAACAGGTAATCAGACAGATAGATAACGCTCAGTAATGTTCACCACGGCAAAACAAGACTTCGTGATCATGTGGAGTGTGAGTGGTTCTTAAATAGTCCAGGTAATGGGTAACAGCTGCGTAGTGATTAGTCCTAGGTATTTATTTGACACAGTGGCTAAATTAACTAGAAACAGAGATTCAACTGCTGACGTTTCCAAAGAGCACAGCAGTAATGACTTTATGAACTTCTTTACTTGCAAGATTGACAATATTAGAGAGAAAATTATAAACATGCAACCGTCTACAGTTTCGCTTCAGACAGTGCACTGTAGTGTCCCTGAGGTAAAACTAGAATCATTCGCCGCTATAGGAGAGGAAGAATTATCTAAACTTATCAAATCATCAAAATCAACAACATGTATGTTAGACCCAATGCCGACTAAACTACTGAAAGAAATGCTTCCAGAGGTCGTAGGTCCACTTCTTGATATAATTAATTCATCTTTAACACTAGGATACGTGCCAAAAACTTTTAAGCAGGCTATTATTAAACCTCTTATTAAAAAACCTCAACTAGATCCGAGAGATTTAGTAAATTACAGGCCAATCTCGAATCTACCTTTTCTGTCAAAGATACTAGAAAAGGCAGTTTCAACACAACTGTGCTCCTTTTTAGAAAGAAATGGAATCTGTGAGGATTTCCAGTCAGGATTTAGACCATACCATAGTACTGAGACTTCTCTCGTTAGAGTTACAAACGATCTACTCTTATCATCCGATCGTGGCTGTATTTCTCTATTAGTGTTATTAGATCTCAATGCTGCTTTTGACACTATCGATCACAACATTCTTTTAAAAAGACTTGAAAACTATATTGGCATTAGTGGAATTGCTTTGGCATGGTTCAAATCTTACTTATCTGACCGTTATCAGTCTGTAGTAGTTAATGAAGAGATGTCGTATCGATCACAAGTTCAATATGGAGTACCACAAGGCTCAGTACTAGGACCGTTGCTTTTCACTCTGTACATGCTGCCCTTAGGAGAGATAATTAGGAAGCATGGTGTTAGTTTTCACTGCTACGCTGACGATACTCAGCTCTATATTTCCTCGCGCCCTGATGAAACCTACAAATTCACAAAACTAACAGAATGCATAGCTGATATAAAAAAACTGGATGACAAGAAATTTCTTATTATTAAATTCAGAAAAAAACTGATATCCTAATCTTTGGACCAAAAACTTCCTCACGAAAAAACCTTGAATACTCTCTAACACTTGACGGGTGCTCCATTAAATCTTCATCCTCAGTTAGGAACCTGGGTGTGCTCTTTGATACCAATCTTTCATTTGAAAGTCATGTTTCTAGTATCTGTAAAACTGCCTTCTTCCATCTAAAAAATATATCTAAATTACGACATATGCTCTCAATGACAAAAGCGGAACAGTTGGTTCATGCATTCATGACCTCAAGACTAGATTACTGTAACGCTCTACTGGGTGGTTGTTCTGCTCGGCTTTTAAACAGACTACAGTTGGTCCAAAATGCGGCAGCTAGAGTTCTTACTAGAACCAGAAAGTATGACCATATTAGCCCAGTTCTGTCAACATTACATTGGCTCCCTATTAAACATCGTATAGATTTTAAAATCTTGCTAATTACTTACAAAGCACTAAATGGTTTAGCCCCCCAGTACCTAAGCGAGCTCTTGGTGCATTATAGTCCTTCACGTCTATTGCGATCTCAGAATTCAGGCCAGCTGATAATACCCAGAATATCAAAATCAACTGAAGGCGGCAGATCCTTTTCCTAGTTAGCACCTAAACTCTGGAACAATCTTCCTAGCATTGTTCGGGAAGCAGACACACTCTGTCAGTTTAAATCTAGACTAAAAACACATCTCTTTACTCTTGCATACACATAACACATTATCAATACATTAACATTTTTCAAATCCGTTAAAGGATTGTTACGCTGCAATAATTAGGTCGGCCGGAACCGAGAACATTTCCTATAACACTAGATATACCTGTACATCAGAATAAGAATGGTATCTACGCTAATATCAGTCTCTCTGCTTATCCTGAGGTTTGCCGGGTGCTGGACCAGGCCGTATCCAGATCAGATGGAGAACCTGTGTCTGGACCTGACTACAACGTAGCCCAGGAGACAATGGGCCTACAGATCCAGTTCTGGCTGCATCTATAATTCAGATTTTTAATCTCCGTATCCGCTTACATATATTTATATATAATCTATTTTTAATCTCTATAATAAAAATGTATAATTCAGATTTTGATCTCCATATCCATTTACATATATTATATATATCTTCCAAGGGGTTTTTTCCCTCCTAGGACTTTTTTCCCAGTGTTAGCACGCTGGGTTTTTCTCCTAGGGGGTTTTTTTCCACCCCTGGGAGTCAGCCGACATTGGCTTAATGTAGCACCATCTTGTATATGTTACATATTACCACGCTTGCTTGTACAGCTTATTTTTAACCACTTCTCTTTTTTCTGTGCTTCTAATATGTAAAGCTGCTTTGAAACAATTACCAATTGTAAAAAGCGCTATATAAATAAATTTGACTTGACTTGACTTGACTTGTAATCAGGGTGGATAGTTTAGCCTCCACCGATGCGGTACTTTTCCGTATCTCCGCAATTCCCTCCATATCACTTGAGATTTTTGTCAGAATAGTATAAATGTTTGGCAATGTCTTGACTCCCATCAGTGGACTCGGGATCAGCTAACGTTAGCTCCCGGCCATCTTGATCCTGAGTGGCGTCGGGCGTATGCGAACGTAAGTGCTTTTTTATATCCCCACAAGTCGAGGATTTCGAAGTTTTAGACATTCTTTAATATCAGTATTGCTTAAATGACCATGTAATTACAGTTTTCACCGGTTCAAGATTATTAACAGGATAATTGTAGCAAACTGAAGCGAAGGTCGCAACTAAGCTGCCTCCTCTCGCCTCGCGTCATGTGACTCCTCCCAGAAAGACTAATATTATCGTAGATGCCATTCTTCTTCCGATGTAACGAGTACATCTGGTGTTATATGAAGTGTTCCCGGTTCTGGCTGACCTAATTTATGCAGCCTAATAATCCTTTAACGGATTTGAAAATACAGATTGATAATGTGTTATGTGTATGCCAGGTTAAAGAGATGCGTTTTTAGTCTAGATTTAAACTGACAGAGTGTGTCTGCTTCCCAAACAATGCTAGGAAGATTATTCCATAGTTAGGTGCCAAATAGGAGAAGGATCTACCACCTGTGGTTGATTTTGATATTCTAGGTATTATCAGCTGGCCTGAATTCTGAGATCGCAATAGATGTGAAGGACTATAATGCTTTAAGAGCTCGCTCAGGTACTGGGGAGCTAAAGCATTTAGTGCTTTGTAAGGAATTAGCAAGATTTTAAAATCTATACTATGTTTAACAGGAAGCCAATGTAGTGTTGACAGAACTGGGCTAATATGGTCATACTTTCTAGTTCTAGTAAGAACTCTCACTGCTGCATTTTGTACGAGCTGTAGTTTATTTATCAGGCGAGCAGAACAACCACCCAGTAAAGATTACATGTTAGCTGGTACTGACCCTCTCCTACATGAAGATGAACGAAGGTCTCACGGGTGTGGAACGACATGAGGGTGAGTAATTAATGACATAATTTTCATTTTGGGTGAACTAACCCTTTAATATGTGTCCTCTGGTACATCAGTTATAATGACAGATTTTTGTTGTTTTGTTTTTCTCAAAACACATGTTAATCTATGGACACTTTCTGTAAATTTCAGGGCTCCAGAAGTTTAAGAGTTTAATATGTTGTATTTTATTAATTTACTTTTCCAGGTCTAGGAATCATACTTTTATAAGTAGGCTATGTCATATATCCAGATTATCCATGTCAGTGTGAATACCCATTCTTCTTCTTCTTATCCTAAAAAAAAAAAATTATGTTGAGGAGGTCAATTAAAATAAAAAAATATCTCATGTTTTAGTTGTTTTAGTTTATTTTCTTGTTTGTTTGTTTGTTTGTTTGTTTTTTATTTGAAAGTATTTAAGTTATCTTTTGGCCCCTTTGGAAGATTGATGAGCACCACTGTTCATGCTTACAATTATGCTTAAAATCGGTGTGTGCATAATGAGCAGGACTGATAATAATTTTGACATTTAATGACTTTGGAAAACTTCTTTGATTGCTTTCATCTCCAAGTCTCTGGTTTGCAGGAGATCATTTCTGCATCATCAGCAACAGGCTGTGCGTAAACAGCACGGTGTGACAAGCTGAAATTGAGGTTCATATTTTACTGTTCCACACAATCAAGCACAGGGCACAAATGTGAGAGATTTACACATCACTTTATATTCTTTTGTGTCTATAATAGGAGCAAAACATTTGCAAAGTAATGCAATGAAGATGACAAAACTAGTTGGATTGATGGTAGTCAATGGCTGTTTTGCATCAACTTATGTGTAGATTTAGAACTACAAAAGCAGAGAGCAAATCTATTGTGACATAATGATCGCTTTGCAGATATGAATGTGGGCATTATGCTGTTCACGGTCAGCCTTTCAAATGTTTACACAATGCTTGCTGCTTCATTTGTATCAAAGCTGTATACTGTCCTACTTCAATCCCCCCATCAAAGCATTCAATTCTGCTGGCTTTGGGCATTATGCCATGTCAGCAACCATTTTCCTGTTCTGCACAACAGAGTGATCGCATGCTCCTTTCATCTGTTTCTAATCCATTGTGTAAAGCCCCCTGAGAAGCTTTGCATGTAAGTTTATCACTTATAATTATTATTTTATATACTTTGTGTCTGTGTCTTGTTAAGATTTATATATATTAGAAGCATGGTTCTACGTGCATATACAGACACTTCAAAAGCTCGCCATGTGATCCCGTAACAACGACTGTAATTTACCAATGTTAATATAAACATTGTACACCAAGTTATTGTTACAAATTAGCGGTGTACAAACACACCATATAAGATCAAGAGTCAGACTTTACTAGGTAATCCAATGGAACATACAGGAACACAGGATATACACAATAGCAACATAAGATAACCGACAAATACAAGTGAGTGAGGTGACTCTTTATATAGTGAGTCCAGATAAGTGATAATGATGATGATTGACTTCAGGTGCAGGTGATGGTGATGACATGCAGGTGCAGGACAGAGGGGATGCTGGGAAATGTAGTGCAGGAACCGGTGACTGTAACAGTACTTCCCCCCCTCCGGCAAGGTGCGTCCTCACCAGAACATCCAAAACATCTTCCTCAATTCCTCATCCTCCAGCTGGCTGTTGACGGCAAAAAGGAAAAATTGTGAAGAAAACACACACAAAAAAAATCATGGCTCTCCTGAGCCATATTGATGAATTTGGCCCATTCATCCATTTAGGGCGGTCGGTTATTCTGTTACAAATTAGCGGTGTACAAACACACATGACAAGGAATATAAGATCAAGAGTCAGACTTTACTAGGTAATCCAATGGAACATACAGGAACACAGGAGATACACACACTAGCAATGTAAGATAACCAACAAATACAAGTGAGTGAGGTAACTGTTTATATAGTGAGTCCAGATGAGTGATGATGATTGACTTCAGGTGCGGGTGATGGTGATGACGTACAGGTGCAGGACAGAGGGGATGCTGGGAAATGTAGTGCAGGAACCGGTGACTGTAACAGTTATTGTATTTTGTTTATTTATATTTAATCAAGCATTTTTGTATTTCTTTTTCAGTTTCACAAAAATAATTTAACAGATTGAGAGAAACAACATGATTGCACTCAAGAAATTCAAGTAAAGAGGAAAATTTATTTACATCTGAGTGGTCATTGAAGCCTCTTCATCACGTTAAAATGTTTAGATATCTGTATATGCATGCCCAACGCGCATGCATACAGAGGACAGAATAGTAAAAAAACAAAACACGACGGGCAGAACACAGCACTTCTGAGGAGGATAGCTAACAAGTTATTCCACCCATCACAATTGTTTCAAGATGGATGTTAAAGCGAAAGCTGAAGAGCAACAGCTGACCACATCACATGCCTTACTCAGTCAACTGGAAACCAGATCTGCATCTTCCAAGAGCTCAAGTTCATCCACAGCGAGTATGGTGACAACCAGAGCACGAGCTAAAGTGGAGGCAGTGAGAGTGCTTACAAACTTTGTTTAATAAGAGGCTGAGGTACTGCTAGAAAAGGCTAAAATGGAATCTGAACTGTTATCACTACAGCATAAAAAGGAGTTTGCAGCATCAGCAAGAGACGCTGAGATTCTTGAAGCAGCTGCAGCAGAGATTGAGTCAGGAGAAATTAATATGACAACTGACGTCGCAGCATTTCCACAGGAGACTATTGAAAAGCATACAAAGAACTATGTGGACAGTCTTTCCAAATCAAGTTTTCACCGTCTCCCTCACATTAAAGTGATCACGAACAGTTCATGGTCCCGCCTGCACTGCCCACCACGGCTGCCACAAGCCATGTCACACAAGACATTGACAGACTGAACCGCATGCCAGCTCCTAAATCATACCCAGTAAGCCAGTCTAGAATGCCCAGTACTCAGTTACCATTTCCCCAGCACACTCCTGTTAACCTGCCATACACTCTCTCATAACAAAGCCTACAGACAAATTCTGGTTTCAGAGAAAGTGAGCCAACCTCAGACTTCTTACCTCAGCAGTTCAACGTAACAGCCACCCTCCGCAGACCATGCAGGTAAGAGTGAAATAGCCAGATACCTGGTGCATCGTGAGCTTGTGAACTCAGAGCTTAGTAAGTTTAACGATCGCCCAGAAAATTACTTAGCCTGGAAGTCATAATTTATTAATGCTCTAGAAGGACCCCTAGTGAGGAGCTTGATCTTCTGACAAGGTGGCTAGGACCATAGTCCTCAGAACAAGTTAAAAGAGTGAGAGCTATTCATGGTGCTGATCCTGCAGCCAGAATGGCATGGTCCTGTCTTGAAAAAAGCTTTGGCAGCGCCGAAATAATTGAGAAAAATGCTCTTTGATAAGCTGAACTGTTTCCCTAAAATCTGCAACAAAGAACCCCAAAAGTTAAGAGAACTCGCAGATCTTCTCAAAGAAGTGGAGTTGGCAAGGCTTGGAGGCTACTTACCCGGGCTCTCTTTCCTGGACACAGCGTGGGGCGTGGCACCTACTGTCAAAAAAATTCATTCTAACCTCCAAGAGAAGTGGATGACCAAGGGTCCCAATACAAGCTTCAGTTCCAGGTACCATTTCCTCCATTCACATTTTTCTCAGACTTTGTATGCGAGGAAGCCTACATGTGCAACGATCCAAGTTTCGCATTCCACTTATCTCCACCCCTGTAAAGCCTGAAATCTCAGTGAGAAGAGGCGAACCACTGAAAAGCTTAATCTCTACTCACAAAACTGAGATTGCACAAAAAAACAGCTCTTCTGATTCGCCGAACAGTAAGCCTGATATCAACAGACAATGCCCTATTCACAAAAAGCCCCATCCTTTCAAACGGTACAGAGCCTTCAGAACTAAGACCAATGAGGAACGGAAAATGTTTTAGAATGAGCATAATATCTGCTTCAGATGTTGTTCTTCAAACGACCATGTGGCCAAAGACTGCAAAGTTGCCATACAGTGCACAGAGTGTAGCAGCAACAAACATGTCACAGCCCTTCAGCCTGGACCACCTCCATGGACACTAAAAGCACCCAACACAGAGTATGGCGGGGAGAAGGAAAGTGCAAACCCTTCCATTAACTCTAAATGCACAGAGGTCTACGGGGATAATAGTTTGCGGTTCTGTTCAAAATATCTGTCTCATCAGAGTTCACCCTAAGGGAGAGCCAGACAAATCACTGAACATCTATGCTATTCTTGACAATCAAAGTAATTGTTCACTTGCCAGATCTCAGTTCTTCGCCTTCTTCAATCTCAAGAGCACAGAATTTCCCTACACTCTGCGCACATGCGGCAGAGTCACAGTAATGTTTGGGAGGTAGGCTGTGGAATTTATCGCACACCCTCTAGATGGCAGTCTTTCAGTCCCACTCCCTATGCTCATGGGACTGTTGAGTGCAACTACATGCCCGAAGACAGGTCAGAAGGAGGAGGAATTTTGCAGCTTGGAAATTCTACCCATCTCATTGGTTAGGTCAACCCTCAGGGGTGTGACTTCTCCTGGATCTTAAAAGCCAGCGCACAATGCTCCTCCCTCTCTCTCTTGCTTCTTCGACGGACTGAAGAGACCCCCTGCTGGGCGGCTTCTTCAGGCCAAGGCCTGAGGGCCTAAGGGCCTGGGCCTGCCCTGCACCCCAGCCATGTGCTTAACTAGGACTCTTTCACACTGAGATTGTCAAGTTGAGATTGTGGTTGTCAAGGTGTGTCTCTGTGCTTCCCACAAGCCCTCAACCGTGAGTGTTTACCGCACAAACATTCCAGAAAATGGGTGTCCATCCTGCTTAAGCCCATGTCCCAATAAACTCTACCTCAAAGAGAAATGAACTACCCAGGTAGCCAGTGCAATTGGGCCAATTGCAGCTGAGTGTCGGCTCACTTGGCTGTGTTCTGGCAGCGGCTCAACAAAAGTGAGCCAGCTCTGGCCCAGAAATGGTTTCCAGATTTGGCTAGGCTTTGGATGTGCGGATTTGGCCTGATTTGCACTGAGACATGGCACATTTAGCCACATTCGGCCCAATTACAGTCCATAAGTGCTGGTCTGATTTTGGATGAGATATGGCCACACAGACCCAGACCAGTTTAGGTTAATTGTGAAGTCTTCATTTTCTACTAAATTCATAAACTATTCTTATTTCTTTGTCTGGAGCAGAATATGATGTACTTTTTTTTCCACCACAGAAGCATTCTATTACTTGACAGTAATGATCACTATTACAATATCAGGAGAAATCGGCACATCAATATGTTTTAACAATTATGTGTGTGGCCACCTGATATGCCAATGCAATTCCCTTTGCGATCACTAAAATCAAATGTTGTAGTGAAGGAACAAGTGAAGTTTTGTTCCATTTTTGGCCTGCCTAGGTTTATTCAAGCTGAACGGGGAACTAATTTCACTTCCAAAATTCCAAAAGTGTTAGTCATCGATTGTCATCTGCATATCATCCTGAGTCTCAAGGAGTGCTTAAGCACTTTCATCAAACTCTAAAAACCATGCTCAGAACTTATTGTGTGGAAACTGAGAAAGACTGGGTGGAAGGTCTGCCTCTCTTAATGTTTGCAGTAAGTGTAATGACTGAGGCAAATCAGACACAATTATTGGTTAGTTAACCAATAGTTTTAAGCTCACTCTGGAGTCTGTCCCCATCCCCCGGGAAGTTTTCAGTTACAAGTTTATTGCGCTGAGGAATGTGGTTGCCGCATGGAGAACAGAGTAGAGACACAGAAAATCTGCATCTTCCCTGCATTTTCCACACAGAACACAGACTCTATGGCATTAATGTATAGACAGACTGTGCTATAAATGATTCCTTCTCAGGAAATGGTATCCATTATTACTGATGTTGTATTGTACTCATTGTATTTACATGTTTGATGATTGTTAAATGTTATGACCTGCACGGTAACTTCAATCATGCCATGTTTAGTGTCTATACGTTCGTAGCGGGAAGATTTAAATGTTTGTGTATGCGGTACATCCATACCTGTGCAACACATCAGTATTAAAAGAATATTTAATAGTTCTGATTCAAGAACTCAGCTTGTTAATCTTTCTGGGTTGTAAAAGCCTGACAGGAGGGTGTTGCCACCCAGAATTACAACATCTTCATTGGTCCGGTCAACAACTGAGAGGTGTGACTTTGACCAGAGGTTAAAAACCAGCGAACAGTGCCACTCCCTCTCTTCTTCTTCCCTTGCTTCTGGACCGAACAAATCTCCTTGCGGCCGGCCTCTCTAGGCCCGGCCGCAAGGCTGGTAGGCCCCTGGCCTACAACACCCAGCCATGTGCTCATCACCCAACAGACTGGCAACAACTTCAGATGATAACTTCAAGAGTTATCCTCAACCTGCAGATCCGACGCTCTTCAGCCTAAAGGCATCTTGCAAGTATCGTACATTTTAATGCTAAACAGCGATTTAGTATTGATTTGTAAAGACTTTACCTTTGCTATTGCTAAAAGAAACTGATGAGTCCTTTCCAGATTGCCTTTGACATTTCATGTAGCTCTAGTAACAGCATCTCTTCCGGTTCAACACTATCATTACTCATTCTGACTTGCGTGTGTGTGTGTGTGACCCTTTATGTATGTTATGTTATGTGTTTGTTAGTTTAGTTATGTGTTTGTGAGTTAGTTAATAAAGATTGTGCACAATACACGTTTGGTTCTGACTCCGTCTGCTAATGAATTGCCTCTTAAGTGATAGATCCGGACTACGTGAGTAGTACAGTACAATAAGAAATATTTTTTCCATAACTTGGAAATTGACATTTCTTAGAATTAATAAACAATCAACACTGAGCGTTCACTGGACGAACAGGTTAACTGATTGTAATGTTAATTTTAATGTAGCTACGTCCAGTTAATCTGATTAACGGATTTGCATATTCATAATTAATCATAATTAATAATCATAATGAGTTATGAATAATTATTAATATTTCCCCTTTGAGTTAATTTTCGCTACATAAGAGAGACCGTACAAGAATCAACAAATGTTTTTCCCGCGGAATTAAGCCTGTTTCACACTGCAAGCGTGAGCAGTGCGTGAGCATAACTACATCTTCACTGCAGCTGCAGATGCACGAGAGTATTCACACTGGAAGCATTTGTGCAGCGTCACAGCAGCGGCTCCAAAGCGTGTTCTTTCTCTACTAGGCAGACAAAAGAACCATTTAAAACAATGGGTAACAATGGGTCTCTCAATTTGTTTTTATTATATATATATATATATATATATATATATATATATATATATATATATATCTTCAAGATATTCAATATATATCTTTTAAGTTATTAATCAACATTTATATTTCTGTTAAAATATTTGAATGACTTCTTCAATGTATGTTAAAGCATCTATTTTCCTCTGTACCTCTCACTGAGAGAAAAGAACATGTTATCAGTATGTTTTGGGAAAGTTTCCTGCTCAGAGCAGATCTCAGATCAACTTCAGCCTTGAAGAAGCTGTGAATTGTGTATTTGCGCTAAGTGTTTTGTGCAGGTCCCTTTGTACTGGACAACTGGCATTCTGCTTGAGACCAGCAGACACCATGTCATGACCCCAAAAGGACATCCGGTACCTAAATCCAGGGTCCCTAAATCCTCGTCATCAACGTGACAAAGGGGGATATGCTTCTTACTATCTGTCCACGTGTGGAAAATTTCTAATCTTGTCTATTTTTCTTAGCCAATCAGAATCATTCAACCAAGTATAATTGTTGTGGAAATGTGAATGTACGCAGAGCGGCCTACGCACTCCTTGGGAGACTTGAAGCTGGCTTCTGCTGATGAAACTGCAAACTATTCTTCATTAAATTTTTCTTCAATTTATTTTTTTTAAACTTTGACTCAACATATCTGGTTTCTAGGGTCCTAAACTGTTTATCCCCAACAGTATATATATATATATATATATATATATATATATATATATATATATATATATATATATATTAGAATATTTGTAATAACATTTGCTGACGATTAAGCTATTTCAATCTTTACAGGCCTATTCATAATATTGGTGTAATTTGGCTATCGCTGTTTTCTTTTCTGTTTTGTATGTTTTTAAGTGGTCTGTTGTAGTTGCTGTCATACAATCCTATTACAATATGATCAGAACAATTGTATTAATTTGTGAATTAAGTGTAAACTATAAGAATTTATCTAGAATTGTTGTTTACCATAGCCTACTTCGGTGCAGTATTTTTAACAATTTGTTTTCATTCCTTTTTAGTGCGGGTTGTTAGACAGAAGGAGAGTCATTGAACTTTACCTTTTGCTCAGAAAGTTTCATCGAAGGATGCGGCGAAGAATGTGGGTTTATCCGATCAACCTGCGCAGGAGACAGTTTGGTGCTTTCCACCATCTTGTCATGGAACTGCGCCTGGATAGCGACCGTCATCTAAAATATTTTCGCATGAATGCTGAGCAAATGGATGAGCTTCTTTCTGTTGTTGGACCCGAACTCACAAGTCAGTCAACTAATTTTTGAGCAGCCATTGAACCCAAACAGCAACTTGCAGTTACAATGAGGTAATAACAGACACTTTGGGTGATTTATCTACTATCAAATTATATGGTTGTAGTTTAATTTAATAATTAAAGGGGCTCTATGTAAGATTTTTACTTTAATAAAGCATAAAAATACTCTAATGTGTTTGCAGATATTTAGGAAACATGCTAAGTTCACCTACTTGTTTCTCAGAAAAACAATGCTACAGCCAGATATTCTACTTTGAAAATGTGCGTTCCGTGTCGGAATGTCTGTTTTTGTTTTGGTCTTTGTGAAACCGTGTGCTGCAGTTTATCCAATAGTATTTCAACATCACAGGTTGCCAGTTGGCGGAAAACATTGCATACTGCAGTCATGAAAACCAGCAAACAAACTGGGTCAGAGAATCAGGCAATAACGTCAGCTGCGCGTTCCCGCTCTCTTCTCTGTCACGGTGAAGTGACACGCACTAGTGATGTGTCGTTCTTGAATGATTCGTTCATTTTGAACGAATCTTTAATGTGACTCGGGAAGAACGAGTCGTCTTGGGGGGTGATTCGTTCAGTTGCGCATGCGCAATATTCTATAGGTTCTGTACTGCTAGCAACCACGATCTTCACTCACCTGTTCCACAGCCCACGAAGTCCCTGCGTCACCGCTCTCCTGCAGTCCTGTGAACTTTTGCTTGTGTTTACCTGGTGTGAAGCTCAATAAATGAGATTTAACTTGCACTTGCATCTGCCTTGTTTCTCCGTGACAGAATGATCTGACCAACATGGATGCAGCAAGTTCAGCGGTGCTGACTGAATTCATCAATCACAGTATTTCACGGATGGATCAGCAGCAGGAGAGCATTTCGTCCACCGGCCGCGCTGTGCAGGCCCTGGTGACGCAGGTGTCCAAGCTCTCTCAGCAACTCCAACAACTGCGCAATCCCACTGCGCCGCCCACGCCGTCTGTTCCCCCTACACCGCCTGAACGAGGAGAACATCCAGAGCCACGCTTGCCTGTCCCACAACCTTACGCTGGTGAGCCGAATTTCTGCAGAGCCTTTATTAACCGTTGTTCCATGCATTTCTCACTTCAGCCTCGTACCTTCAAAAGAGAGGAGACCAAGGTGGCATTCGTGCTCACGCTGCTCACGGGACAGGCGGCTTTGTGGGGGACCGCGGTGTGGGAGAACCAGGATCCATGCTGTTCCTCGTTCCAGGCACTCGCCGCAGAGATGAAGAGAGTCTTCGACCATGCGGTCGCTGGCAAGGAGGCAGCCCGCCGACTCACGGAATTGAAACAAGGGAACCGCACCATTGCTGAATACTCTATCGAGTTCCGGACTCTCGCGGCGGAGTGCCGATGGAACGAGGAGGCGCAGTGGGACGTCTTCCTGCATGGGTTGGCTGACCGTGTCCACAAGGAGATTTATGTCTTGGACTTGCCACAAGATCTCAATGGCCTCATCGATCTAGCTCTACGGGTGGACTCCCGTCTTAACCGCATGGAGCGCTTCTCCCGGCCGGACTGTGGAGCTAGCGGCACGGAAGTACGGGCAACCAGCATGGGAGACACGGTCAGCCACGCCTTCGACTCTGAGCCCATGCAGGTAGGGAGAGCTCGGCTTTCCCAGGAGGAGAGAGAAAGGCGGAGGTCCCAAGGACTTTGTATTTACTGCGGAGGAGCAGGGCACTTTCTGAACGCGTGCCCGGTAAAAGGTCGAGCCCGGTAGTAAGAACGAGGCTACTATCGGGTAGGATCTCCGTGGAAAAGTCCTCACTATCCACTCTCCTTCCGGTAAGACTAAGATGGGCCACTCACTCAGCCACCTGTCAACCTTGCTGGATTCCGGAGCAGAAGGTAATTTCATGGACACTCTGTAACACTCAGAATGACGTGTACACTAAAATTGAGGGAACCGCTCGTTCCTCTGGAAATAATATGCAAAATGACAGACCAAACTTTGTTTCAATCACCCAAGTGTATTATCAATTTAGAAAAGTCTTGACCCACAATACAACCAGAAAAACGTTTTTAAAAAAACATGTATGTGAAAGCGAAAGTCTCACCGGTAAATGTCCATGAATGAATGAATGAATGTCCGAGAGCAGTACAACGTGACCACCGAACTGTTAAAAATCCTCCCTGGTAAGTAGTCCAAATCCCAAAAACAAAAACACCCAGACAACTCCAGAAGAAACAGTTCGGCAAATAATCCACAAATTGACAGAGTGAGGGAGCGAACACAACGCTCCTCGATGCAGGTTTGCCGGCTAACTTTAAAGTTCCGTGTTGTCCTCACGTGACGCAAAGGCCGCGCGAGACTTGTGATCTCGCGAAGTCCGTTCACTTGAGGTTCACACACACACACAGGAGCAACGGAACAGAGCACAGGGTGACAATTAAAATAAATGATCAACCATGCATTCGTGTTAATCAAACATAAGTAAAAATATCACCCCTTATGTGGCATAAATCAAAAACATAAATCCGCCCCCCCCCAGCCGTCGGCATCGGAGGAGAGCGACCATACCAGCGTTTCAGGTTTACCACATTAATATTATCTGTTTTAGGTGAGTTGCCCCAACAAACGGTGTAATTTATTGGCCCCATTTTCTTTATTATTTTTGCTGGACCCTCCCACTTGGGCGCTAGCTTGGCAGAGTATTTGTCGGTGGCTGACGAGAGGGGATGCGTTCTCATCCAGACAAGGTCACCCGGTTGAAACTGCGCATCTTTCCTCCGGTAATTATAATACCTCGCTTGTCTGGCTTTTTCCACTTCCACTCTGCGTACCTCTGCGTACCTCCTCTGCCATCATAGTTTGTCTTTCAACGAGATTATACGATGTTTGATTTGGTGCAGGGGTTTATGGATGAGTCTTTCCAGGGGTCCCTGAAGTCGACGGCCCAACATCAGCTCAGCCGGGGTTTTGCCATTGGTCTCTTGATAGGCTGAGTTGATAGCAAAACGAAACTCAGGTAACCAGTGGTCCCATAACTGATGGTATTGCCCCACATATGATGCTATCATTGTTTTTAATGTCTTGTTGATTCTCTCTGTCAGGTTTGTTTGTGGGTGATAGCTTGTGGTGAGTTTCTGGATGCTTCCCCAAGTGTTGCACAATTCAGAGAGTACTTTGGATGTAAATTGAGCGCCCCGGTCAGACACAAGATACTTCGGGACCCCCCATCGGGTGAAAATCTCCTCTCTGAGTATTCTCACAATTTTTTGTGTTTTACTGTCACGCAGGGGGAACAATTCTACCCATTTAGAGTAGTAATCCACCATTACTAGCAGGTATGTGTTGCGTTTCTTGCTGCATGGGAATGGTCCCATAAGGTCCACCCCCATAATTTGACCAGGCTCTGTTACTTGTGTTGTTTGCAGCAGACCACTGGGTTTCGTATTGTCATGTTTATATTTTTGGCAGGTTTCACATCCCTTGACGTAATTCCAGACGTCTGCACGCACCGATGGCCACCAAGCCACCTCCAGGAGCCTCAGCAAGGTTTTTAGTCTTCCCAGGTGTCCACCCAATGGATTGTCGTGGAAGTAATGCAGAAATCCAGGTATCAAAGCTTGAGGGACAACCATCTGGAATTTGCTCCCATTCTTCATTGGAACTTGCCGATATAATACCCCCTGATGTTCTTCAAAGGTAATTTGCTGGTCTTTAACCCTCCTGGTTTTAGGTTCTGCTTTCAGACAGCTGACTGTTTCGTCGCTCTCCTGGGCCTGTGCTATTTCAGCCAGTGAGTGTGGAATGTCTGAAGAATGCTTAGCTGTTGTTACCGCCAAACATGGTGCCTCTTCTTCCTTTACATTCCCAGGGGCTCGAGACAGCGCGTCAGGTCCCTGGTTTAAGCAGCCCTTCCGATGGTGGACTTGGAAGTCAAACTGCTGCAATCGGAGGGTCCAATGAGTCAGGCGGGAGTTGGTTTTGGGGCTGTTAAATACCCAGGCCAAAGCTGCATGGTCTGTAAATACATCAAAGCGTTTTCCCTCAGATAATGTCTCCATTTTTCCACCGCCCAAACCACTGCCAAACACTCCTTTTCAGATGTTGAGTAATCAATTTCTGCTCCGTGAAGGGTTCGTGATGCATACGCAATTACTCTCTCCCCTTCAGGTGTTTGCTGGCAGAGGATGGCACCCAAGCCCACATCGCTGGCATCCGTATGGACCTGGAACGGCTGATTGAGGTCTGGTTGGATTAAGACAGGTGGACTTTGAAGTAAGGTCTTGATGTTCTCAAAGCTGGTCTGACACTCTGGGGTCCATTGCCACTGGACATCTTTCTTTTTCAGATTGTTGAGGGGAGCTGTGATGTCTGCGAAGTGAGGTATGAACTTGTGATACCAACCAGCCAAACCGAGAAAACGCTGGAGTGCCTTTAGGTCTCTAGGTGGAGGATACTGAACGACCGCTTTGGTTTTTTCAGCGTCGACCTCAACTCCTCTGTCGGAGACAATGTGGCCCAGGAACTTCAGCTGTCTTTTGAAGAAATGGCACTTCTTCATATTGAGGGTAAGATTGGCCTGGGTGAGTCTTTGGAATATCAGGTTTAGATGAGATGTGTGTTCTTGTAATGATCGGGAGAAGACAATTATATCGTCAATATAAACAAAACAAAACTGCCCTCTAAGCTCTGCCAACACCTTCTCCATCAGTCTTTGAAAGGTGGCTGCGGAGTTCCTGAGCCCAAACGGCATAGACCGGAATTGGTACAACCCTTTGGTGGTAATGAAGGCCGTCTTGTCTTTGCTGCTCTCCTCCATCTCCACCTGCCAATAACCAGACTGGAGATCCAGGGTGCTGAACCACGCAGCTCCTTCCATGGACTCCAGGATATCATGTACAAGAGGCATGGGATAAGCATCTGGTACTGTCTTACTGTTAAGCTTCCTGTAATCAACGCAAAATCGATATGTTCCATCTGGTTTAGGAACCAGGACGACAGGCGATGCCCAAGGGGAAAAGGAGGGCTCGATGATATGGTCCTTGAGCATCTGGTCCACATGCTCTTCAATGATCTTTTTCTTGAAAGGGGAAACACGGTAAGCACGTGATTTAATGGGTACTTCATCCGTCAAAATGATTTTGTGTTTTTCCCCATCTGTCTTCCCCAGTATGTTGGAGGTAGCACGTGGCCAGGCAGCCATTAGCTTCAGCAGCTCCTCTTGGTTGTCTGAGTCCCAGCTTGGAACATCTAGAGGCAGAGGGGAAATGAATGGTGTTTCCCAGGTTGGAGGTAAGGCGTAATATAAACTTACGGTGGCAGTGTGGAGCCTAGTTTGACCATCAGACATAGTAGTCAACCCTGGATTCAGCTGGGTGTTGTAGAAATGGTAATATCTGTAACCTCCTTCTGTCTCCAGGCCATATCTATTCCGAGCCAGCTCCAGAATGGCACCCGCAGCCCTCAAAAAGTCCAGTCCGGCCAACAGAGGAAATGCCAGGTGAGCATCTTTCATTATAAAGGTATTTAGTTGACATACCTTATTGTGCCACCTGTAGGTGATGTTCCTCTGGTCTACTGCTTGATGAACCTTGCCATCTGCCATTATGAACTTCTGGGGAGGGTCAGTTGTCCTTGTCACTACCACACCTCCTAACTGTCTCCACAGGGTTTCCTGCATTAGTGTAAAGGTGCTTCCGGTGTCAAGCACCGCCTTCATTTCTTTGCCCTGCACCTCCACCGGAACCAATAGGAGTGATGTCGCTGCGTGTGGTTGGGCAATGGACAAACCAGCCAAGTGTTTGGAGGTATTTCTTTCAGATGGTCTCTTTTCTGCCTTTTCCTTTGTATTTTGACTGCCAACCTTCTGCCAGTAATCCTTCGCCCCTAAACAATCCTTCTCCACCATTGACCCCACTTTTACCAACTGTTCTACTGTCTTCACAGTCCCTCGTAGGCAGCCAGCCACCCTGGAGTTGATGTTATTAAGGATACGACTCACCACCTCATCCTCGGAAATATCAGGTTTCCACTTTAAGCAGAGGGCCCGATAGTCGTAGGCAAAGTCTCTAAGGCGTTGTTTCGGCTGCTGCACCATTGACCTCAGTTTGTCCTCGACCTCCGTGAAGTAATCCTCTGGTAGAAACGCAGCCATGAATGCCTTCTTAAAAGACCGCCAATCGGTTATCTTCCTCTTTTCTGCTTTCCACCAGCTCAAAGCCGGCCCACGCAACACCGTGCTCAGGGTTCCGACGAGCTCTGGACTGGGCAGTGGCCTGATTTCCAGGTAATTCTCGCACTGTTCGATGAAGGCGAGCACATCCGCCGTCTCGCACGCATCACCAAAGATGGGAAACTCCAGTCTGATTGGAGGCTGCGCACAGAAGGATGTGGCACTTTGAACAGCTGGAGGATTAAGCACTGTGGTTAGTGGGGGGTTGACAGTGGTTACTTCATATGTAACATTGGTAGTTTTAGACGTAGGTGTTTTAGTTCTGGCAGCAGGTATCGGGGTTCTAGGGGCAGTAAAAGAAGAAAAGGAAGTAGCTGGAGTGTATGCTCGTAGGTGGGACAGAGAAGGGGTACTTGTGAGTCTCAGTTTTTTCATCTGACTCTCCCATTTTGCTTCTCTCCTCAGAAAGCAGTCTGTAACAGCCCTCTCCAACTTCTCCAGACTCTTCTGGAAATATTCATCCAGCTCCGCCAAGCTAGCGTCCACTGCCTGCCGAAAATTGGCCTCTCTATTCAAAGCACTTTCAATAGACTGTTTAAAATCACATTCCCCAGCCTGCACTTTTGTGTTAAGGGCCAATAAATCCACTTTTAACTTCTCAATATCTGCCTGCATTGATTGAATGACATTAACATTGTACACACAGCTTGATGTTACATCATCATCTCCCCGTACGGGCCACCACTATGTAACACTCAGAATGACGTGTACACTAAAATTGAGGGAACCGCTCGTTCCTCTGGAAATAATATGAAAAATGACAGACCAAACTTTGTTTCAATCACCCAAGTGTATTATACAATTTAGAAAAGTCTTGACCCACAATACAACCAGAAAAACGTTTTTAAAAAAACATGTATGTGAAAGCGAAAGTCCAAACGTAGTATGTATGTTATTGAATCAGTCTCACCGGAAAATGTCCATGAATGAATGAATGAATGTCCGAGAGCAGATACAACGTGACCACCGAACTGTTAAAAATCCTCCCTGGTAAGTAGTCCAAAGTCCCAAAAACAAAAACACCCAGACAAAACTGCACAGGTGAGGCGGCAGTAAACTCCAGAAGAAACAGTCGGCAAATAATCCACAAATGTGACAGAGTGAGGGAGCGAACACAGACACTCCTCGATGCCGGTTTGCCGGCTAACTTTAAAGTTCCGTGTTGTCCTCACGTGACGCAAAGGCCGCGCGGGACTTGTGGAATCTCGCGAGAGTCCGTTCACTTGAGGTCTCACACACACACACACAGGAGCAACGGAACAGAGCACAGGGTGACAATTAAAATAAATGATCAACCATGCATTTGTGTTAATCAAACATAAGTATAAATATCACCCCTTATGTGGACATTGCTACAACTCAGTTTGCACGAATGTTACACTTACCCACCATTCCACTCACTAAACTGATTTCCGTCGACACACTCAATGGCCAGAGCCTCCCGGACATTTCGTTCTCCACTGAAAGCATAACCATGATCACCTCCGGCAACCATACTGAACCCATCCAGTTTCTGCTCATGGACTTCTCCCCTTGCACCCATTGTTCTTGGACACGCCTAGCTCACTTAACACAATCCCAGGGTGGACTGGCGGCAGCACTCCGTTCTGGAATGGAGCACACAGTGTCATGAGTCTTGTCTTGTGTCTGCTTGTTCGTCTGTTTCTGTTCCTGTGTTACAGGAGAAGGTAGCGGATCTGTCAAACATGCCCGCGGAGTACTTGGATCTGAAGGAAGTGTTTAGTAAGTCCCGTGCTGCCTCTCTCCCTCCGCATCGTCCCTATGACTGTGCTATAGAGTTACTGCCCGGTAAGTCTCCGCCTAAGGGCAAGTTATACTCTCTTTCGGTTCCTGAGAGGGAGGCCATGGAGAAATACATTTCTGATTCTCTAGCAGCGGGGTTCATCCGTCATTCCTCTTCTCCAGCGGGACGGGGTTCTATTTTGTTGGGAAGAAGGACGGATCCTTGCGACCTTGTATTGATTACCGGGGACTGAACAACATCACGGTAAAGAATACTTACCCTTTGCCGTTGATGTCTTCAGCCTTCGAGAGGTTGCAAGGAGCGTCCATTTTCATGAAATTGGATTTACGTAATGCTTATCATTTGGTTCGCATCAGGAAGGGGGATGAATGGAAGACCGCCTTTAATACCCCTAGGGGGCACTTTGAATACTTGGTCATGCCCTTCGGGCTGTCCAACTCCCTGGCGGTCTTCCAAGCACTCGTCAATGACGTGTTGAGAGATATGGTTGACCAGTTCATATATTTCTACCTGGATGACATATTGATTTTTTCCTCGTCTCTCCAGGAACATGTTCAACATGTCAGACGAGTGCTTCAACGACTGCTAGAGAATGGGCTTTTTGTCAAGGCGGAGAAATGCGATTTTCATGCACAGTCTGTTTCCTTCCTAGGGTACATCGTGTCGTCTGATGGAAATTCGCATGGACCCTGACAAGGTTAAGGCTGTGGTGGATTGGCCAAGTCCAGATTCCCGTAAGGCCCTACAGAGGTTCCTGGGGTTTGCCATTTTTTACCGGCGTTTTATTCGCAATTTCAGCCAACTAGCCGCGCCTCTGACCGCCTTGACCTCCCCCAGAACGACGCTCAGGTGGTCTGACGCAGCCGAGGCTGCGTTTTCCAAACTGAAGAGTCGCTTCGTTTCGGCTCCCATTCTGATAGCCCCTGATTCCACACGTCAGTTTCGTGGTGGAGGTCGACGCGTCAGAGGTGGGGGTATGTGCAGTTCTGTCCCAGCGTTCTCCCACAGACGATAAGATGCATCCCTGCGTGTTTTACTTCTCATCGTTTGTCCCCAGCCGAACGCAATTATGACATTAGTAACAGAGAGTTGCTGGTGGTCAAGTTAGCGTTGGAAGAGTGGCGTCATTGGTTGGAAGGTTCGGGGATTCCTTTTATCGTTTGGACTGATCATAAGAACTTAGAATATATCAGATCTGCCAAAAGACTAAACTCCAGGCCGGCTCGGTGGGCACTTTTTTTCGAACGTTTTGACTTTTTTCTCTCGTACCGCCCGGGTTAAAAAAACATCAAATCCGATTCATTGTCGCGTATTTTTGATCCATCCGAACACCCGTCTACTCCCGAGTGCATTCTTCCCGAGACATTAGTGGTCTCCACTCTGACATGGGAGATTGAGTCGAAGGTCAAGTTCGGCCTTAGAAGGGGTAACGCCTCTGCCCGGGTGCCCACCGAATCGATTGTTTGTGCCGGAGGAGTTAAGGTCCAACGTTATCAGATGGGGGCATTGTTCCAATGTGGCCTGTCATCCAGGGGTTAATCGCACTAATTTTTTGGTCAAGCAACGATTCTGGTGGCCTGCTATGGCTCGTGACGTTCGCAGTTTTGTTTTGGCTTGCTCGCTTTGTGCCATTGGTAAGACTTCCAATCGTCCCCCAGATGGGTTACTTCAACCACTGTCTGTCCCTTTGAGACCCTGGTCCCACATTGCGCTAGATTTTGTCACCGCCCTCCCACCCTCCCAGGGGAACACGGTCGTTTTGACCGTAGTGGACCGGTTCTCGAAGGCGACTCATTTCATCCCTTTGCCTAAATTACCCTCTGCAAAGGAGACAGCGGTAACTGTCGTAGATCACGTCTTTCGGTTACA
This sequence comes from Megalobrama amblycephala, assembly GCF_018812025.1. Classification (NCBI taxonomy): domain Eukaryota; kingdom Metazoa; phylum Chordata; class Actinopteri; order Cypriniformes; family Xenocyprididae; genus Megalobrama; species Megalobrama amblycephala. The sequence goes on from NC_063054.1 coordinate 11,983,559, forward strand.
TGGCCTCCCGATAGACGTGGTCTCTGACAGGGGTCCCCAGTTTGTGTCCAAATTTTGGCGAGAATTTTGTAAGTTGCTGGGGGCGACTGTTAGTCTTTCGTCGGGGTTTCATACTCAGAGCAATGGCCAAACCGAGAGAGCCAACCAAGATTTGGAAAGAATGTTGCAATGTTTGGTTTCCAAGAATCCTTCCTCCTGGAGCCAGCAACTCTCTATGATCGAGTACGCGCATAATTCGTTACCAGTGTCTTCCACGGGCCTCTCACCGTTCGAATGTAAGTTTAGGGTTCCAGCCACCTATCTTTCCCAGTCTGGAATCCGAAGTCGCTGTCCCCTCCGCTCACGCCTTTGTCCAGAGGTGCCGCCGCACATGGAGTAGAGCCCGCGAGACTCTCCTCCAAGTGAGGGTGCGCACCAAGGCTAAGACCGATCGCCACCGGTTGAGGCCTCCCGTATATGTTGTGGGTCAAAAAGTGTGGCTTTCAACCAAGAACATTCCACTCCGCTCCGTCTCTAATAAGCTTACTCCTAAATTCATCGGCCCGTTTCCTGTCACCAAAATCATTAGTCCGGTGGCAGTCCGCCTCAAACTTCCTCCAGCGTACAGAAGAATTCATCCCGCCTTTCATGTGTCCAAAATTAAGCCTGTGTTTCATTCGCACATTAATCCGCCGTCTCTGGTTCCCCCACCGCCGCGACTCGTAGACGGGGAACCCACTTATTCGGTCAATCGTATTCTGGACTCGAGAAGGAGGGGACGCGGATTCCAGTACTTGGTGGACTGGGAAGGTTACGGTCCGGAGGAGAGAAGTTGGGTTCTTGCTAGGGACATCCTGGATCACTCCCTTATCGATGATTACAATCGACAGGTAGGTGCTCCTGGGAACGCCGTGAGGCGTTCCTAGGAGGGGGGGTACTGTCACGGTTGCTGATCCGCTGTCTCACCCTGTTGTCTTGTGTGCATGTGTTTTGTCACGTAATCGGTTGTGTGGGCGTCGCCGCTGATTATCATGATCAGCGGCAGCTGTATGTCATCTTCTCAGCCTATTTAATGCCCTGTCTTTCGTCTCATGTTTGTCAGATCGTTGTATGGAGTTTCCCGTGTGTTCCCAGTGTTCCTCGTGTGTTTCCTGTTGGATTGGAGTTCTTCGTGTCTTCGTGTTCCTGTCTCTTGTTCTTCGGTGGATATACTCGCACTGACCAACTCACCACAGACTTCCACACGATCTTCACTCATCACGGACCTGCAACCACGATCTTCACTCACTTGTTCCACGGCCCATCGAAGTCCCTGCGTCACCGCTCTCCTGCAGTCCTGTGAACTTTTGCTTGTGTTTACCTGGTGTGAAGCTCAATAAATGAGATTTAACTTGCACTTGCATCTGCCTTGTTTCTCCGTGACAGTGCTCTCGTCTGGTTCTGTGGAAATAGTCTTGCAAGTTTAGGTACTAAACTAAGGACGAAGTAGTACATTTCTTATCCTGGTTTGGGAATATATGGTGACGGTGTTGTGGTGAGTTGAGTTAAAATGTCCAAAAGCTGTTGCTCTGTTGCAATTGGATCATTTGACCTCCTCCTCTTCTGTCTTGTTGGCTGAGTCTCACTAATTAGTGCTTGCACTGTGGGATGGGGTGTGGGAGTGTTTGACCTCTGACTGGCCAGTGGTGGTGTGGAGGTGTCAGAATTTGAAATTATAGAGAATGTTGGGGTTGCAGATGTTGTTGAGATGGTACTGGAAAACCTGACCTTGATAGTTCTGCTAATTCTGGCTCCACATCATCTTCTGCAACAGTCATGTCTACAGGTACATCTTCCAACTGCAGAGTGTGTCTGGAGCTACAACAAATTATAATAAAAACACATTTATTTACAACATTAAACCAAAAAAAAAAAAAAAAGAAATAAAATAAAATAAAAATTATTTTCAACACTGTGTAAAAAATAGTTTAATTCAATTAACATAATTCAAAGCATATTTCACAACATTAATTGAACATACTAACCTTCATTACTTGTTCATATTTAGCCTGGTCTCATTGTTAATACGTAGTTATTAATACGGAACTTTCAAAGACACAAAATGTAAATTTTTGTACGTTTTGAAAGGTGCTAAAACGTACAATACTGACGTAATTATGGCAGTAAAACGTAAAAATGCTTACGTTTTTACAGCGGAGAAACGTAAAATATTTACGAATCTTTCATGTCATAAAAATATATGTATATTTTCCCTTTTTATCATCTCTAAACCCCACCCCGAACCTAAACCTACCCATTTTATACAGAATGTTAAAAGAATAAAACACAATGGACAGAAATGTGTAGGAAAATTACAATTTTAGTAAAAATATCACATTAAAACGATATTTTGAGCCACTAATCCTACACCTACCCCTAAACCTACCCATAACCATTTCTTAAAACTACATACTGTTATAAATAAAGAATAACAGGCAAACAAGTGTAATAACAATAATTTATTTATTGCGAAAATGTCAAAAGTGGTACCAAAAGTAGTTCAAAGGATGATGAGTTCCAGTCGCAGTCCTCTCTGGCGGTAATAGTTTTTTATAGGGTACAGAGCAGAATTTGATTTATTAATCTGTGAAATTATGGATCTGGCTTCTCTCTGTGAAAGCACACACTCATTTCAAATGTCAATCCACTGAAACACGGCATGTCGCAATCTGTGACAAAGCAGGTGAGAACCAATGAGCGTTCAATATCAGTGCCGTAAACCATGTCGTAACGCTTCTCGAGGGTGGCGCAGGCGCACTGGCGCTAACTTTCAAATTTGAATCTTAACGAGCGTGAGCTATGATTATGACGGTTGCTGCTGATGAGAATGAAGATTGATGGATAAAGGGCTGATTTTGAATCTGTTCCAAACAGATTGGATTCTGGAGTAATCTGGAGTATGGATATGGAGTACAGCAAACAAATAAAATGGATGTGATTTGTGAATTTATGTTGTGCTTTGGTGTATCTTATGGTTGTTTTGTCAGTCGCTGCTTAGAAGAAAATCGCACTGCAAATGAACTAAATATTACAAAATGGGTAAACAATTACAGATGGCCGGCAAAACCCCATCACCACCTCCACGCGGTGCCGGCTGGATTCCAACTAACGGTGAGGGTCTTTGGCGTCAGATGAAGCGACCCACCGGCCAAAGTATTTCTGTGTTGCATCTATGGCAATGTATATATGGCAATGTCAAATCAACATTTGGATCAAGATCAACGCTGCTGCCTGCCTGCTGTCTGACCTACGCTCGGAGCTTCGTGGAGTTTATCCTAAATCCTTCTCTTTATTCCTATTCACATAATATAACTTTCTTATTTTTCACTAGATTACTTAACCTATTGCATAGTATTACTAAACGGAACGATTTATTACTAGCAATCCACCAGCGTAATCACCTAGTGTTAGCCATAGCCTGTTAGCTACCGTCTACTTTCTTTTTTCCTCTAAACCAACCTTCCTTGTCGATTTAATGGCGGATTTATCAGATGTATGTAATTCTGATCTGTCCTCGCCAGATCGGGAAGCTGTGGAGACGTTGCTGCCCGGCATTCATCGATCCACCGCGAGGTACAGCGTCCCGCACATCACCCTTGCCCCAGGCACCGGCAAGCGACCGAGACATCCAGCCAGCGAGTCCCGTGTGCGTTGCAGTTTTCGGACGGCGTTCATCAAACACACGGTCAGTCATGTCCGACGATTATCATGTGTATTAAATGCAACATGTACAGCTTAGCTCTTTCTGTCAGCAGTGAGCTTTACACATGTGATAAATGCAGGGATATTGTCAGGCTGACAGAGAGAATCTCAGAATTAGAGACACGCATCCAAACTTTAATTGAGGATAGTGAGAATGAAAGGGCCTTAGATACTGCTTTGGATGCTGCTTTTGACACTATCGATCACAACATTCTTTTAAAAAGACTTGAAAACTATATTGGCATTAGTGGAATTGCTTTGGCATGGTTCAAATTGTACTTATCTGACCGTTATCAGTCTGTAGTAGTTAATGAAGAGATGTCGTATCGATCACAGGTTCAATATGGAGTACCACAAGGCTCAGTACTAGGACCGTTGCTTTTCACTCTGTACATGCTGCCCTTAGGAGAGATAATTAGGAAGCATGGTGTTAGTTTTCACTGCTAGGCTGACGATACTCAGCTCTATATTTCCTCGCGCCCTGACGAAACCTACAAATTCACAAAACTAACAGAATGCATAGCTGACATTAAAAACTGGATGACAAGAAATTTCTTATTATTAAATTCAGAAAAAAACTGATATCCTAATCTTTGGACCAAAAACTTCCTCATGAAAAAACCTTGAATACTCTCTAACACTTGACGGGTGCTCCATTAAACCTTCGTCCTCAGTTAAGAACTTGGGTGTGCTCTTCGATACCAATCTTTCATTTGAAAGTCATGTTTCTAGTATCTGTAAAACCGCCTTCTTCCATCTAAAAAATATATCTAAATTACGACATATGCTCTCAATGACAAATGCGGAACAGTTGGTTCATGCATTCATGACCTCAAGACTAAGATTATTGTAACGCTCTACTGGGTGGTTGTTCTGCTCGGCTTTTAAACAGACTACAGTTGGTCCAAAATGCGGCAGCTAGAGTTCTTACTAGAACCAGAAAGTATGACCATATTAGCCCAGTTCTGTCAACATTACATTGGCTCCCTATTAAACATTGTATAGATTTTAAAATCTTGCTACTTACTTATAAAGCTCTAAATGGTTTAGCTCCCCAGTACCTAAGTGAGCTCTTAATGCATTATAGTCCTTCACGTTTATTGCGATCTCAGAATTCAGGCCAGTTGATAATACCCAGAATATCAAAATCAACTGATGGCGGCAGATCCTTTTCCTATTTAGCACCTAAACTCTGGAACAATCTTCCTAGCATTGTTCGGGAAGCAGACACACTCTGTCAGTTTAAATCTAGACTAAAAACACATCTCTTTGCTCTTGCATACACATAACACATTATCAATACATTAACATTTTTCAAATCCGTTAAAGGATTGTTACGCTGCAATAATTAGGTCGGCCGGAACCGAGAACATTTCCTATAACACTAGATATACCTGTACATCAGAATAAGAATGGCATCTACGCTAATATCTGTCTCTCTGCTTATCCTGAGGTTTTCCGGGTGCTGGATCCAGGCCGTATCCAGATCAGATGGAGAACCTGTGTCTGGACCTGACTACAACGTAGCCCAGGAGACAATGGGCCTACAGATCCAGTTCTGGCTGCATCTATAATTCAGATTTTTAATCCCCGTATCCGCTTACATATATTTATATATAATCTATTTTTAATCTCTATAATAAAAATGTATAATTCAGATTTTGATCTCCATATCCATTTACATATATTATATATATCTTCCAAGGGGGTTTTTCCCTCCTAGGACTTTTTTCCCAGTGTTAGCACGCTGGGTTTTTCTCCTAGGGGTTTTTTCCACCCCTGGGAGTCAGCCAACATTGGCTTAATGTAGCACCATCTTGTATATGTTACATATTACCACGCTTGTTTGTACAGCTTATTTTTAACCACTTCCCTTTTTTCTGTGCTTCTAATATGTAAAGCTGCTTTGAAACAATTACCAATTGTAAAAGCGTTATATAAATAAATTTGACTTGACTTGACTTGACTAGGGCGTCCCCCGGAGGCGACGCGCGTCATCCTCGCCTAAACGACATGAGAAGTGGACGAGGGCTACCTGCTCAAGGACGCGGCAGGCCAAAGAAGTTAGTCCAGCTACGATTGGGAACGCTCAACATCGGAACATTGACAGGGAGAAGCTGAGAATAGGCAGCCGCTCTAAAGGCCCGTCGTATCGACATCGCGTGCATCCAGGAAACGAAGTGGAGTGGAGCCAAGGCCAAGGAGATTGGGGAAGGATACAAACTGTTCTACAACAGTGAAAGAAACATCCAAAACGACGTCGGAATTGCTGTCAGCCAAAATCTACGGAGACCATGTCATGGCTGTCCACCGTGTCTCTGACCGCCTCATGTCCATCGAAATCGATTCAAACAGGCTGCGACTAAGGGTGGTGTCCTGTTATGCGCCACAGCCGGGCTGCCCAGTAGATATCAAAGAAGAGTTCTGGGAACAACTTGATAGACACGTGCAATCGGTCAATGGAGAAGAGCAGTTAGTGATTGGTGGAGATCTCAATGGCCACGTTGGAAATATCCGTGATGGATACCCTCGAAACCATGGCGGCCAAGGATACGGCATTCGGAACGAAGAAGGAGGCCGAGCCCTGGATTTCGCAGAAGCCCATGATCTTGTCCTCGTCAACACCTTCTTCAAGAAGAGGCCGTCCCACCTAATCACCTACGCCAGTGGTGGGAGATCCACCCAAATCGACTACTGGCTGATCAAGAGGGATAAGCTGAAAACGGTGACCAATGCCAAAGTCATACCATCAGACAACGTCGTCCCACAACATCGCGTACTGGTCATGGACATGAAAATGGACATTGGCCAGCAACAACACCCACCAATAATGAGACAGCAGCGAATCAAGTGGTGGCGGATGAAAGAATGCAAGGTATCAGCTAAGAGACGCCTTTAGCCAGATCGATGTGAATACCAACCAACCAGTGAATGCAATTTGGGAAGAACTCACTGGTCAACTGCGACCGGCAGCGTCGGAAAGCGCTGGGGCTAACCAAGCCGGGAAAGCGCTTTATCGACAAGCAAGTATGGTGGTGGAATGAAGAAGTGCAGCAAGCAGTGAAAGAGAAAAAGACAGCCTTCAGGAAGTGGCGCCAAACGCTCGCGGATCCTGGACTACCAAAACTACAGGAACTGCAAATCAGCAGCGAAGCGAGCAGTAGCAGCAGCGAAATCAGCTCAATACGACCAACTGTATGTCGAGCTAGACACCCCCAAAGGTGCCAACAATATCTACTGACTGGCAGATGCGCGCCATCGCTCGACCCAAGATATTGGTCAGGTCAAATGCATCAAGGATGGGAACCATACAGTTCTCAGAGACCCGCCCAGCCATCCTTCAACGCTGGAGCGACTATTTCTCTGTAATCTGCAACCAGGAATTTCCCCACCCACCAATTATTAGCGCTGAATCAGTCCCTGGCCCCGTTCTGCCCATTGCCATCACCGAAATGGAACAAGCCATCAAAAGAATGAAGAATGGAAAAGCGACCGGACCAGACGATATTCCCGCAGAAGCCTGGAAGATCCTCGGCCGCCAGGGTGCCGCCCATCTCACTCAGCTCTTTAACACCATCACGAACACAGGTGAGGCTCCAGAAGCCTGGTCGGCCAGCACGACAGTCCCAATTTGGAAGGGCAAAGGCGACGTGGCAGAATGTTCAAACTACTGGCCTATTCGACTCCTGTGCCATACTATTGTGGGATTACAAATTTAAGAATCTGTTTAAGATCTGATGACCCTACATCCTGACATAACCTCACATGAAATACTAAGGTGAAGTACATTGTATTTAGCATTTTAAGGTAAAGATGACCACATCAGATGAATGATTCTGTTTAGCAAAGTTTCTAGCAAGAGTTTTCTGCCAGTTCCTGTTTCTCTTTATTGTATGTCTAATGAGATTCTCACCTTTAGTTGTTAATGGCTCTTGGAGCCCCTCTCCCATTCTTTGAATAGGTATGCTGATTGGATTAGGACTTGTGACACTCTAGCGTCTGGGGTGGGTTCCTATACCTGAATACTTCATTTGCATGCTTTGTTGTCTCCCTGGTGCTTTGTCTCTATCACTAAGCACTGCCCCATAAAATGTATATTAAGTTCAATGTACACTGCCTTAGTCAGATTTTGGATGACCACAGCGACGCACAGCGTGTTTCTCAATAAAGAGTAACTTCTGCTTCAAGAGATCCCAAAGTCTCCTGGTCTATGCTTCTGAGATTTCCAACACTATGAAGATCTTCAAACGAGTCCTGGACACGAGGATTAGGAATATCATCACCCTCTCACCCAACCAATGTGGTTTCGTCAAAGGATGCGGCATGACAGACGCCATATTCGGGGCAAGGTTCCTACTGGAAAGGCACAGGGAAAAGAATAAAACGATCCACGTGTCATTTCTCGATCTGGAAAAGTGGAAAAGGCATTCGACAGGGTCCCCCACGACCTCATTTGGCACTCACTTCGATCCCATGGAGTCCCTGAAACCTACGTGCATTGGGTACAACTCTTGTATAAGAACGTCACAAGTGTAGTCAGGTGCGCAGTTGGAACATCACCACCATTCCCCATCAGCGTCGGAGTGCACCAAGGATCGGCCTTATCACCACTCCTGTTCATCCTATGCATGGACACGATCACTGCCGACCTGCATACGCCTTTGCCATGGTCACTCCTCTACGCGGATGACATCTTCCTATCGGACGAAGAGAGAGGAGAAGCAGAAAGGCAGACGCGCCTATGGAAGGAACGTCTGGACGAAAATGGGATGAGGCTCAACATCAAAAAGATGGAGTACATGGAGTGTGGGCCCCAAACTGACGGCACCATCAGCATTAATGGGGAAGATCTGAAGAAAGTGGCGGACTTTAAGTACCTGGGCTCCACCATCAGCTCAGATGGCAGCATCACAACCGATGTAAGATCACGAGTCAACGCGGCATGGATGAAATGGAGGCAAGTCACCGGAGTGCTTTGCGATCGGAAAATGCCAGACAGGCTGAAGGGCAAGATATACAAGACCATCGTCCGCCCGGTGGCACTCTATGGATCTGAGTGTTGGCCAGCCACATCTGCACATGAACAAGCCCTCCATACTATGGAGATGAGGATTCTCAGATGGAGCCTCGGACTCACCCGATGGGACCGTGTCATGAATGAAGACATCCGGAAGCGACTTGGTGTGGCCCCCATTGTGGACAAGATGCTTGAAGCAAGACTGCGGTGGTATGGCCATTTGATACAAAGTGAGGAGTCATCAGTGGCCAAGATTGCCATGCGCATTAAGCCAGAGGGCCGCCGTCCACGCGGACGTCCGAAAAAGCGGTGGATGGATCGAATAAAGGAAGACATGAAATTGGTCAACGTATCCCCGAAGATGCTCTAGACCACGCCAAATGGAGAAGACAATGCCGAAAAGTGGACCCTGCACCACAGCGGGAACAACGCTAGGAAAAAGAGAAAGGGTAAACAATTACAGAAATTTTATTCATTTTAAGGTTTCAAAGTGTAGTTTCGTTTAACATTATGTAATCCTCCGAAACGAGTTTGCAGCATGAACAGAAAAGTTATTTCCTATTAAGTAGATGAGTAAACTGCTTTCAATAAATTCAACTAAAAACATGTATTGATATGACAATTGAATACAACAGATTTAAATCATTAAAGCCACGATTTTAATATTAATACATGGGAATTCATTCATATATATTCACACTTTACGTTAGATGATTTACGTTTTTATTGCTGTTAATACGTAAGTATTTGTACGTTTTAGTGCTATAAATACGTCAGTGTTGTATGTTTTTGTGTGTATGAAAATGTAAATAAATGTACGTGTGGTAGAACCACACTTAATGTAAAAATACACACGTAGATCACGTTGTC
>NC_063054.1:11994165-12012921 GCF_018812025.1 Megalobrama amblycephala
TTACTCACCCTCAAGCCATCCTAGGCAATGCACGGAAACCACCTGTTTGAAGCTCGAAAAAAATGCATCCATCCATCATAAACGTACTCCACACAGCTCTGGGGGGTTAATAAAGGCCTTCTGAAGTGAAGCGATGCATTTGTATAAGAAAAATATCCATATTTAATATGTTATAAAGTCAAATAACTAGCTTCTGCCAGACCGCCTTCCATAATCAACGTACAAAAAAAGCGTACCTGAAGTCACATCAGTTACGCTTGTTTCGTAAGTTGAATACAGAAGGTGTAGGACATAGCGTAAGCGTTTTGAACTGGTTCATATGTGTTTAATTAGGGCTGGAGCTGAACTCTGCAGGACAGTGGCCCTCCAGGAACGGGATTGGACGCCCCAGTTTTAATGTTACTGAAGTGAATAATAAATGGATAGATTTGTTGAGCAGATTATTTTGGTCTATGGTTAAATTTTATATATTTTTTTTCATAACTAAACATTTAACAGTTTAAAGCTCATTAGTGTGTGCAAATTTGAGTTTGATGTATCATGATTTAAAAAGGAAAAATTAATATTGTGCTTGATTTCAGGTCCCGCGATACCTGTGGGTGTTGATGTTCAGCTTGAGAGTCTGGACACCATCTCTGAAGTCGATATGGTAGGAAACAGACACATGCCTTTATAAATATGGCTTACAGCTCTTGCATCATAAATGATTCGGTGCTATCATGATCTGAGATGCCACAGGATTTGGATAATAGCAAGAGCTCTAATTCAACATTGGCTCTTTTTCTTATAGAAGGCTCTTGGGATAGAAATGAGGCTACTGTTTAAACTGTTTTAATCAGTTGTTAAGATGAATATATGAATGGATTGTGTTACAGGACTTCACCATAACCCTGTACCTGAGACATTACTGGAAGGACGAGCGACTGTCCTTTCCCAGCAACACCAACCAGAGCATGACCTTTGATGGCCGGCTGGTTAAGAAAATTTGGGTACCCGACATATTTTTTGTCCATTCCAAACGATCTTTCATTCATGACACCACCACAGAGAATGTCATGCTCCGAGTGCATCCCGATGGCAAAGTGCTCTACAGCTTGAGGTAACTATCACAAATCACACATACAGTACACATACTGATGGTCTTGTTACAACAAAGCTCTGACATTTTATTCAGGCTTTGCTTTTTCTTTTTGTATATAACATTTGCCCTCTCGGAACTGTTGAAACGCTCATTTTAATCCTGATCAAAGTTCAAGAGACAGATTGCCAGCAATCAGAAGAGCTATGTTACGGCCGGCTTTGCTTTATGAGCTGAGTCTAAACCTAATCAGTGGGAGAGACTCAAATTTGCTCAATAAACAAAAAGATCTGTGGTTTTCCATCTTTGATATAAATCAACACATTCACTTTTCTGGCATTTAGGATTTCGGTGCTTGCTATTAAGTTTTTGTCAACCAAGGTCTGTTTTCTACAAGAGGCGCTGATTCTGGTTCTTGCTTTAGATGAGTGAACGTGTGGATTAATATGTGGGAATCTGTGGGATTAATGCAACCCACATGTCTATTCAGACACAAAGCTGGCTCATTGGTGAGCTTTAATCTCAGATCTGTCCCACACCCAGTCTGCTGGACGAAATGACTTGATTCTTCTATGAACATCTCGACTTACAATCTATAAGTCAATCTGTTGTCAAGGCTAGCTCCTCCCTCTCAAACATTTGATCCAGTATCTGTCCTTTTATCCGAGGCCAGATGGCTGATCCGAAGTGTTTTGCTATTTACAGTGCATTCAGAAAGTATTCAGACCCTTTAATTTATTATTCCACATTCTGTTATATTGTGCAGTACACTAACCACATTTCCAACATAGACGATGACCGACAAAGTGAACGAAACAGGGTGTGTATACCCTTACAAAAAAAAGTTTATTCACGTGTGCTATTAGTATACTTTTTAAAACTAAAAATAAGAAAGTATAGGCATACGTTCAGTCTACTTTTTATGTAGAAATATACTAATTTCACTTAAAAGTGCCATCGAAGGTTTTTTTTACAAGATGTAATATAAGTCTAAGGTGTCCCCTGAATGTGTCTGTGAAGTTTCAGCTCAAAATACCCCATAGATTTTTTTTTTTTTAATTAATTTTTTTAACTGCCTATTTTGGGGCATAATTAGAAATGCGCTGATTCATGCTGCAGCCCCTTTAAATGCTCGCGCTCCCCCGCCCACGGAGCTTGCGCTTGTCTTAAACACTGCATAAACAAAGTTTACACAGCTAATATAACCCTTAAAATGGATCTTTACAAAGTGTTCGTCGTGCATACTGCATGCATGTGTTGGATTATGTGAGTATTGTATTTATTTGGATGTTTACATTTGATTCTGAATGAGTTTGATAGTGCTCAGTGGCTAAAGCTAACATTACACACTGTTGGAGAGATTTATAAAGAATGAAGTTGTGTTTGTGCATTATACAGACTGCAAGTGTTTAAAAATGAAAATAGCGATGGCTCTTGTCTCTGTGAATACAGTAAGAAACAATGGTAACTTTAACCACATTTAACAGTACATTAGCAACATGCTAACGAAACATTTAGAAAGACAATTTCCACATATCACTAAAAATATCATGATATCATGGATCATGTCAGTTATTATTGCTCCATCTGCCATTTTTCGCTATTGTTCTTGCTTGCTTACCTAGTCTGATGATTCAGCTGTGCACAGATCCAGACGTTAATACATACTGGCTTGTCTAATGCCTTGAACATGAGCTGGCATATGCAAATATTGGGGGCGTACACCCCGACTGTTACATAACAGTCGGTGTTATGTTGAGATTCGCCTGTTCTTCAGAGGTCTTTTAAACAAATGAGATTTACATAAGAAGGATGAAACAATGGAGTTTGAAACTCAGTGTATGTCATTTCCATGTACTGAACTCTTGTTATTTAACTATGCCAATATAAATTCAATTTTTAATTCTAGGGCACCTTTAAGTATACTTGACTTTTACTATAACTGACAGCAATGTCAAAGTATATTCTCTTTCTTTTGATCGAGATATACTTAAAAGTATAATTAAGTATTCTAAGTATACTTGGCTTGTTGTTTACTTTTTATTGAGTAGTCTATATTAAATACTCTTTTCAAATAGTTTAACATACTGTCTTATAAACTTGCATTGTTTAAAAATATTGATTTATAAAGAAAATAGATATGTTCCTAATTCTGAGTATCTGAGTCTTTGTGTAGACTAGTCCACTGGTAGTGTAAAGAGGAATTTACTTCAAATCTACTCAATGACTGAATTTTGCGGTTATCCGTGTTTTTATTGTTATACCATAGGGGGCAAAATTACGAATCTTCTGAAATGGTACAAAATCTCTGGATCAAAATGCAGATGAAGCAAAAACGAGCAATAAAAGATTGCTTACGCCAATGTAAAATAATGCAATTATCAAACATGAAATGGCACATAAGGTCAAAACTGCCTAACAGGACTTTGAAGCTCTGGGGTGTTGATGGACGTGATCTAATCCATCTGTGTTTTGATCATCTTTCTGAATTCCAGTCGGATGTTGTTGTTTTTTTTTTTTTTTTTTTTTTTTTTCTTTTTCTTATCCACATTCTTGTTTGATAAAGGATGCATGAAGCTAGAATAAAAAAAAATTAAAATGGGAAGAGTTAAAGGGTTAGTTCACCCAAAAATTGCATTTCTGTCATTTATTACTCACCCTCATGTTGTTCCATACCCGTAAGACCTTAGTTCATCTTCGGAACACAAAGATGATGGAACCCCGAAGATGAATGAAGGTCTTAGGGGTTTGGAACGACATGAGGGCGAGTAATTATTGACTGAAATTTTTGGGGGAACTAACCCTTTAAAGTACAGTCAAAGGTATTTAAAGTATAAAAAAAAATTATTACCTAAATGGGAACATGGTTGTAACGAAGGCGGGACTCACAGGTAAGATCCAAATGCAAGCTTTTATTTAGAGTGAGCGTGGTCGTACAGGCAGGGTCAAAACAGGAACAAACGGGAACAGTAAGGAACAGGCAGAGTCGTAGTCAGGGTACAGGCAGTAGATCGAGGCAGGCAGCAATGGGTCGTAAACGGGAATCAGGCAAGATCAATCACAGACAGGCAAACAGGATACAAGGAAACACTCAGAAATGTAACACAAGTGAAAACAAGACTTCACGGTGAAGTGGTGTGAGTGAAAGTCCTTTATAGTCCTGTTAATGTGCTGCAGCTGGGTGTGGTGATTAGTGAAGTGATTGGTGGAGTGAGTGCAGGTGATTGGCAGAGAGGATTATGGGGAATGTAGTCCGGGAAGTGACAGGACAGACGGTGATCATAACAATAGTAGTTGGCCCATGGGTATAAATTTAAAGGCGTTTCTCATTACCAAGTACGCAAAGTTCAGACTTGGCAAACTTGACACCGGAGTTCATACTCCTGAGGACAGGAGGACGAAAATAAATACTATTTAAAAAAAATCCAGTAATTCTGTAAAAAGAAAAAAAACAACCCTACTTTTTGTTTTCCTTTAAAAAATATGAAACCTAATAATATATGGGTCAGGCAATATGTGCATATAGTCTGATTATCTTTGCTGTATGTATATGTAATCAAATTACAAATGACATAGAATGCAATCCTGTCTCTTTTTGTTAAATGTCAGTTTTAATGAACAATTAATAGCCAAGTCAAACGTACAAAATCAGCGCTCTAGTACAACAGTAAATTTATGAAACCTAACTTTGCCTTCAGCCAAAAACAAAAAAGATTTGTGGGACCAAAGATTGCCCGTTAGATATACACAAGGATGAATTATATCTCATATTTAACCATTATAGAAATATCAGACCCAGCGGCAAATGTCAGGAGTAGTTGAGGTACAGTACAGCTGTTCTCGATGGGGTACATGAGCGCTGAGGGCCGGGTGATCGCCTGGATTTCACAAACTCGAAATTGTTGGAATAAATTTTCAAATAGGCACTATCATTATAAATAAACTGCAGATTTGAGCTTTAAACAACTACATTATCACCTGAAAAATGCTTAAAACTACATTTCATGACACAACAGCAGTAGTATTTTTAAAATTATGCAGGTTTTCTTCTCCACCATTGATTCTTGTTGGTGTAAGATGCATTCTGGGATACTTTGCTGTCTGAGGTTCACACAAGTCACCTCCTGATGCAAAAAGGGGCGGAGCAAGAACATATCCAGGGATTTGAACTGTACTTGGCTAGATGTGAACTTTGAATTGAAACAGTACTTGGGCAGTGACTGATGCTTCACAAGTCCCACAAGAATGACCAACCCTGCTGCTGGAGGGCCACTGTCCTACAGAGCTTAGCTTCAACCCCAGTCAAACACACCTGAACCAGCTAATTGAGGTATTTAGGGATTCTTGAAAATTACAGGCAGGTGTGATGAAGCAGGGTTGAACCTGAAGTCTGCTGGAAGGTAGTTCTCCAGGAGCAGGTTTGGAACCCCTGCTGTATGTTTAGTTTTGTAATGTTCTCATATCTGTTTTATATGAACAAAGTGGATTATCCTACTTCTGTCATCTGGAGTACACCAGGAATTCGGTGTTTAGCTAATCTCATCAAGCTCTGTTTGACTTGAGGGGGCACTATCTCCTGGAAAGCAGCTGCTTCAAATCAGTCTTGAATGAATTAATGGCCCAAGGCAGGCCACCTTCATGAAACATAAGTGACATTTATATTGTTGTCCATTATCCTTACCTCATCCAGAAACTTGTTTGACTTCATTCTTGATAAAAAACTGTCTTTTAAACCTTGCATTATGGTAAGTTGCAGTGTTCAAATTCTTGACAGCAGCATTGACTGCATCTTGCAAATAAATGTCAAAGCTGAGGACAGGGTGGTATATTTCACATTCCTTGAAGTTAGGGCTGGCCGATATATCGCATGCGATTGTCACACGCATTTCGTCAGTAAAGCCGGTTCCCTGATTACCACTAAATAGCCATCACCTGCTTTCAAATGGAGCGCCATTTAATAGACAGAGCCGTAGTTCACTGACAAGCTACGCAATATCGCGTTCATTATCGAAGGCGATTCATCTGCGATAATGAACGCGATATTGCGTAGCTTGTCGGTGATCTACGGTTCTGTCTATTAAATGGCGCTCCATTTGAAAGCAGGTGATGGCGATTTCGCGGTAATCAGGGAACCAGCTTTACTGACGAAATGCGCGTGACCATTGCATGCGATGTATCGCCCAGCCCTACTTGTAGTGCATCAGTAAAAGGGCTAAGAGCAGGGGTGCACATAACTTTTTTTTTTTTGGTCTGGTTCTCAAGGGAGCACCTGGAGATGCTGCTTGGTACTCAAACTTTACACAACACTCTTATCCTACAAGTTGTTGTCATCACTTTCCTCCTGACTGCTGTCCTCACTATCTTCTTTGCTCTCGAACATGGTAGATGATGTTTTGTTTTTATTTTATTAACACTAATGACACAGACAACAGCAGGAATATTAGGCTGCTGTCACTTTAAGACCGAATTCAGACGAATATACGACGCACATCCGGTTTCTTTCTCAACTGTTCACTTATGACATAACCGAGAGAATACTTGCCGAACGGGTTTTTGACAAATTTGTGTGTATGTGTCTGTTCAAGTGCAAGTAAACGTGAAAAATTAATTTGGTGTTCACGCTGTCTGAAAGCCTCCTCTCTCTGCGTGCGCGTGCTTCAGGTGTGTGAGGTGCGCGAATCCCGATTTTTGACTCCTCTTCCGCGTTTTGAATGTGTAAATTGGCAAGACAAAACACATCCAAATGATAAACTTTCACATTAGCAGATTAACTGCTGAGTTTAACCATCATAATCACATGCATGCCGAACCGCGGGGCCTGGTCCATATGGATCAACTGCAATCCGTTGCACCCCTAATAATTAATGAACACACTTATCATGGTTGCGATCTTACCAGAGATGGAGAAAAATCCTTCTCCTGTAAGTAAATGTGTCCCTGTCCCCAAAAATGTTGGTACTCAAAAGAGCTTTCCTCCACGTTTTCTGGTAGGCATTTATTTTTACCACACATGCGCACCTGCACACCAGTTATGTGCACCCCTGGCTGAGAGGCTGAAGAACTACTTTCACTGTTTCTTAAACCGAAATATCAGAGCCTTTGGTATCAGATGCCATTCCTTTTTGTCTTCCGCCCACACAGCCTGCAGCTGCTCCAAAAACCGTTCCACCATCATAAGATGAATTCCAGAGTTTGTGGTCTGGGAGGGACAAGTGTTTGTTTCTTAGCCCACTGACATGCAAGCCTTAGTTATCTGGTAAATGCAGATATGGGCCTTCAAAGCCTTGACAGTGCTGCAGACACCATGTTTATTTCTATTACTTCGTTCACAACAATGTGGAGATTTCCTTTGACATTTTCTGTCTTTGTCTCCAGCTTTCTTTCTTCTCTTCAAAAGAATCTGTGATCTGTGAGTTAAATCACAACAGCCAAGTTGTCACAATGACAGTTTCCCTGACTTATTTATGTGCTGCAGTTTTCTCTTTGTGTCCACAGATCAGTTGCAAAATGGTTTTTCTGAGATGCTGAATTATGAGATGTTTGGTTTCAATATTCATGTGAGGTATATCTGTTTATATAAAACAATTTTGACTTGGAAGCTGACATTTTAAAGTAAAACTGTTAAAGCATTTGCTGGAATCAATGTTTTTCAACTGTGTAGACAAGAACTTGATCCATATGAATTGGTTCAGTTTTCTTGTTTCAAGTTTTGTCATATTTAAATGCCTCTGAAAAGCTTGGTGGGGTCATGTTCATCCTCATCAGCATGATGCTGTGAAGATTTGTAAATTGTGTTGGTAGGAGAGGAGAGAGGAAATTAGAAGTTTGGTCTACCTTGACTAAAGCTGCCCGCATTCTCCACTAAGATGTATGTTGGTATCCAAGCCTGCTTTTGTGTGATTTTGCTTGTACTTTTTGTTGGGGATGCTAAGGGTGTGCTTTAGAGTTCTGACAGGGTGATAATAAAATTAAACATCCATATTGGTAACCTACACAGACAGCATTTATGGTCTCTGCATAAACAGCATACTATTTTAGTCATTTAGGATTATTGAGATAAAAGGGAGCTCATAAAAAGTTGACTGCATTTATTACGTCTGGAGAGAGTAGCTTCTCAGTCCTGATATATGGCTTCAGATAGCATTTATCGGCCAAAGTTGATGTCCCCTTTGAACCCTTTTTAAAAGTTTCTGAAGTCAGAGATCACTTGTTTGCAATCCAAGCTCATTGGAAAAATGTGCCTTTGGTGGTATTTCTGCAAAATGATATGTCGCTTCTTGCCTGTTTCGTGACACTTTTAAAGTGAAATGTCCAATGATTGTCTCTTAAAATGGGTTTCCAAACATGTGGCTCTACAAAATACACAATTGTATCCAAAACATGTGGCTCTACAAAGTTACTGCCTGTAATCACGTACCACCTACAGTAAACCTTAGCTTAAACCTAACCTTAAAGGCAAATGTGGGATAAAAATGCATTTTCTGAAGCATAATCGATAATTTGTTTTGCTGCCACTAGTGTTCATTTCATCTGGAAACTACAGTGAATTTTATATATAGGAATGTTTTTAGAGTTAATGGAGGCATGTTTTTCCAATGAGCTTATGTTGCTTGTCTGGTGTAATAAACGGTTGATAACTGATTGTGAATTTAAAATAATAGCGTGGCTTTTATTTTAACAAATAGCACATTACAAATGATGATTTTTTTGGGGGGGGATCCTAGGTTTTGGAATCATCAATTTCTATATATTTCTTTGAGTTCTATATAGTGTATTTGTTCTGTATATCTGTGACGCAAGTTTTAATTACTCCGTACACTCTTAACAGGGTCACGGTCACAGCAATGTGCAATATGGATCTCAGTCACTTTCCACTGGACACCCAGACATGCTCATTGGAGATTGAAAGCTGTGAGTCTAAACGCAATATGATTGATGTAAACATTTTCATGACTGAATTAAACGTTTCAAAGCATAATGTGACACATATTTCAGAGAAAAATAGAATATTCAGTGTTTAAGTGTTTGTGAGTTCATATGTATTTGTGTTATTCTCTTTGAAGATGCCTATACTGATGATGACCTCATGCTGTACTGGAAGAGAGGAAACAAATCTCTGCAGACGGATGAGAAGATCTCTCTGTCTCAGTTCCTCATTCAGGAGTTTCACACCACCACAAAACTAGCTTTCTACAGCAGCACAGGTACTGGTGATTGGATCTCCGGTAAAGTTAGAGCAGTGGTTCCCAACCCTGGTCCTGGAGTATACCCAACAGTACATATTTTAGATGTCTCTTATCTGACACAAGCATTTCAAGTTTTGAAGTCTCTACTAATGAGCTGATGAGTTGAATCAGGTGTTTTGATTAGAGAAACATACAAAATGTGCAGAGTTGGGGATGCTTCAGGACCAGGGTTGGGAACCACTGAGTTACAGCATCTGCAACTAATCCTTCACTAATCCCACCCTAAAACCACTACTGATGACCGCTGTTGCTACCCTCCATATTGTCTCATGTAATGTAAGTCATGTTGCATAATACCATAATTCCTGACTAGTAGAGATTGTTAAAGCGGTTAACTTGAAGGGTTAGTTCACCCAAAAATGAAAATTATGACAATTATTACTAACCCTCACGTCGTTCTACACACGTAAGTCCGTTCATTTTTGGAACACAAATTACGATATTTTTAATGAAATCCAATGGCTCAGTGAGGCCTCTATTGCCAGCAATGTCACTGAACCTCTCAAGATCCAGAAAGGTAATAAAGACATATTTAAAACAGTTCATGTGTGTACAGTGATTCTACCTTAATTTTATAAAGTGACAAGAACAAAAAAAAACAAAATAACGACTTTTCAATAATATCTAGCGATTGCCGATTTCAAAACACTGCTTTGAAGCTTTACGAATCTTTTGATTCGAATCAGTGGTTTAGAGCGCCGATTTCAGTAAAAGAGGCTTCGTTTACGCAATCTGAACCACTGATTCGAAACAAAAGTTTTGTAAAGCTTCCAAGTAGTGTTTTAACTTTTGTGTTAACTTGGCAGGAATTTAAAATTAGCCTGATTACGTTATTACACAAGTTCATACTTCCTTTTCAAAATAGTAGTCCACAACACAATTTCACTTATGAACACAACATGTCTCTTCGGTAGATACTGTACAGCGAGCTATTCAGTTCTGTTACTAGAAGGCCACAACCCAGAGAGTTTAGTTCCAACCCTAATTAAACACATCAGAACCAGCTAATCAACACAGCATATTGATTTCCAATCACAGTCCCCTTACCATGTCCATTGACCTATCTCTCCCTAAGCGGTCCTTTTCCTAGTGCTTCAATCCATCTCTGCTTACTGACAGTGAATTCATAGAATATATTACCATCAAGTTGAAAGAGTTTTTGGAGTTTAATGACAACGGGGAGGTGTCAGACTCTATACTTTGGGTGATGTTAAAGGTGGTTATGCGTGGGCATATTATTTCTTACGAATCTGCTGCCAAGAAAGAAAGAGAAAAAAGACTTTTAGAGATACAAAATGTTCTTCCTACCCTTGAATTGGCGTATCAGGTGTCAAAATCATCTAACGACTACAATAAGATAATGAAGCTTAAGTATGAGTACAGCTGCATTCTTGGTGGTCAAATAAACAAGCTTTTTTTGAGAATGAGGCAGAGGCATTTTGAAACGGGATAAGCCTGATAAGCTCTTGGCGCAACAACTTAAAGGAGCTCAAGCTTCCAGGTCAATTTATTGCATCAAAGCTAAGGATGGCACACTGTTAACTAACCCCAAGGATATTAATGCCCGTTTTAAAGATTTTTATAGCGAACTCTATACTTCCAACAGTACAGCCACTCATTTTGATTTAACACACTTTTTTGACTCTCTTGAAATACCTAAACTTGGTGACGTTGCTAGGGCTGACCTGGACTCTGATTTTACTTTTTGAAGATAGTCTCTGCCATTTAAGTCATTTCCAACTGGGAAGGCGGCGGGGCCAGATGCATTTAGTTCCGAATTTTTTAAAAGATTTTGTGATATTCTCATGACATTTGTGTCATGGCTAAAAATAATATATGCCAGACCAAAGTGTTCAGTTTTAACTAATGCAGACAGGTTGCTTGAGTTTCCTTTACATCGCTCCGTGCAACAGGGGTGCCCCCTTTCACCTGCCCTTTTCGCCATTGCGATAGAACCTCTTAGTTTAAGTATAAGGTGTCATACAGGTATCACAGGTCTCGAAGTGGGAGACAAGAAAGTTCTTATTAGTCTGTATGCAGATTATGTAATATTGTATTTGCAAAATTCTGAAAGATCAGGTCCCATTCTCTTAGATTTTATTACTAGTTTTGGGAGACTATCAGGGTATACAATCAATTTGTCAAAGAATAACTTTATGCCTCTTTCTGAGACTTCTAGACCTGGGTTTTTGGAGAATATTCTGTTTACCAGGGATCATTTTGTGTATCTCAGCTTGACGATCCCCAAAGATTCAAAATTATTATTTAAGTTAATTTTGCAGTTTCTTTCAAAACTTAAAAGTAGTATAGGAAGTTGGAAAATTCTACCTTTGTCTATGATCGGGCGTATAAATTCAATAAAAATGGTTTCTCTTCCCAGGTTGATATATCTTTGTCAGAATCTCCCTGTTTTTCTTACTTCTGCTTTCTTCAAGGAACTGGACTCTTTAATCCTCTCTTATGTTTGGAACTATAAGACCCACAGAATCTCTAAAATGCATCTACAAAAACCCAAGTCTGTACGTGGCCTGAGTATGCCAGTATTCAAGTATTATTATTGGGCCGCCAATATTAGGGCTTTAATGTACTGGGTGAAGGGGGCACCGGCCAATTTGACATCTGACATCCCCTTGTGGGTACAAATGGAGACTAACCTGGCTGTTGGCACCTCCATAGCAGCCATGTTGTTCTCCAAGTTTGATAAGCCTTTTTTACCCCCCTGGACTGATAGAACTTGCTTTGTCTGGAGGGAGAAGGGCTTAGAGTCCATCAGGGACCTTTATGTTGAGGGAAGGTTTGCATCCTTTAGCCAGTTAAGAGAGAAATTTGATTTGCCTCATGTACACTTCTTTCGTTATCTACAAATTAGGCATTATGTGCAGTCCAAAATTTGTAATTTCTAACAACTTCCTGAAAAACATGTGTTTTTTTAATGTTTTTCTGAATCCTCCTGACTCTAGACATCTTATTTCCAAATTTGTTTGTTTATTTGATAGCTGCATTGCAGCTCCTACTGAGAGATTTAAAGCAGCCTGGGAGGAAGACCTTACAATAGGCCTCTTCCGCCTGATGCAGAACTTGCAATCTTTGGTTTTTCACAGCGCACCTTCTGCCTCTCAGGGACAATACAGCAATCTCTAACCCTGGGTATGATTGTGGCTAAGAGACTTGTGCTGAAGAACTGGAAGTCACCCTCACCCCCTTCCTTTCGAATTTGGATTACGGATATGATTTCTCTTATACAAATGGAAAGACTCAGATTCTTGAACTAATTCCATTGAAAAATTTTCCACTGTTTGGGTTTTATTCCTGGGCCATTTGGACAAGTTAACTGCTCAACCAGCCCCTAGTGGCTCCACTGAGGCTAATGCTGTACATCTTCCTGGGCACCTAGACTGATTGTTTAGCAGGTTTTTACTGTAGTATTTCTGGCTACTGAACTAAACATTTATTGTCATTATCATTATTATTTTTACTTACTATTATTATTATTATTATTATTATTATTATTATTATTATTATTATTTATTTTTTTTTTTTTTTTTTTGCTTGTGTGGTCCGAGACATTGTCGTTTGTCTGTTCTGTGTTTATTTTTGGAAAAAAAACTCTAAAATAAAATATTCAAAAAAAAAACAAGACAAAAAAAAGAACCAGCTAATCAAGGTCTTCAGAATTACTTGATTATTACAGGACGGTGTGTTTGATTAGGGTTAGAACTAAACTCTGAGGGTTGCAGTCCTCCAGGAATAGAATTGAATAGCCCTGCTGTACACCATGATCGGTGGTGCTTTGTTATGACTAAAACTGCAAACTTTTCCCCTTCAATCTTCTCCTGCAGGTTGGTACAATCGTCTTTACATCAACTTCACTCTGCGTCGTCATATCTTCTTCTTCCTGCTTCAGACGTACTTTCCCGCCACTCTAATGGTAATGCTGTCATGGGTGTCCTTCTGGATTGACCGACGAGCTGTTCCTGCGAGGGTTCCTCTGGGTGAGATGTTTTAAATGAATTGTATAACTACATCATGCTGCAAAACATTGCAGCATGTGCGGTTGCATAATTCGATTAAAAACTACAGGAACACTTGTGTTCAACTTGAAGCGGTGCTGCGCAGTACCGCTAGAGTGATTCGAAAGCATACAGAGCATACATCTGCCCTCTCGCTTTCAGGGTAATTTGATGTCTGAGGGTAATTTGAGGTCTGCGCAGCACCGCATCAAGTCGAACACACCTAATGACACATACACTTAAGTGCCTTCCCCAAATTCCCCAACACGTTTTGCAGCATGCACTTTTGAATAAATTGATCACACTGATCTCTTTGTAGGCATTACGACGGTACTCACCATGTCCACCATCATCACTGGAGTGAACGCCTCCATGCCCAGAGTCTCCTACATCAAAGCTGTGGATATTTACCTGTGGGTCAGCTTCGTCTTTGTCTTCCTGTCTGTGATCGAGTACGCCGCTGTCAATTACCTGTCCACTCTGCAGGAGCGCAAAGTACAAAGCAACAGGGTAAGCTAAGACAGTTTAGTTAAAATGTATTAAGATGTACTTGTTCTGCGGTTAATACGGCATTTTAGCAAGGCTAATCATTGATATTTAGGGACAAACATAGAAGGACCTGTCTTATTGGCTTCTAGAGATGTGTGGATCATGTCTAACATTACCCAAATCTGCTGTTAAAAATAAATCATCCACCTGCCACCCAACCTACTTTCTGAAACTTCTCTTGGATCCGTTTTGCCTCCATTACTGCTTAAACAACTGGACCCCCAACTGAGTCTAAGTCTGCAAATTAGTAACTAACAAAACAATTCAGCTTCAAACATGGTAATATTTCCATGAATCCATCATTGATGATTTAGCTCATCCACCCAATTAATTAGAATGTTTTTTTTTTTTTATTACTTGGCCAACCCAACCTGTGGATTATCCGCGGATATAACCACGACATGCACATCCTTTTTGGCTACAAGAAGTTTAGCTTGGAGTGTAATTTGATTGCCTAGTGAACTAGACTCAAGGAAGTAATATTTAAGTCATGATCAATACAAATACTCCAAAATAGTACTTACAAAAAAAAAAAAAATAATAATAATAATAATACCAAAAATTCTTCTGTAAAAAAAAAAAATCCCTAGAGCTAAGTTAAGAAATTACTCTGTAAATCTTGACATTAATGCAAGGACGAGGAGTCTTTATTAAATAAACACAAAAATAAGAAAATCCAAATGGGAAAACAGAGGGCAAATTCCAAACTGGTTGAAATATAAATTAAGGCTGGGAAGATGGATAATAATAATCCAAATGGGGATCAGGAGACAATCCAAAGTAGTGAACGGAAACACAACAGCTTTACAAACGACAAGTAAAGACAACGACCGACAACTAAAGCCTGAAACACAGGGGTATATATACTGTGCACATGCAAACAAGAGGATAACAAGGCACAGTTGAGA
This sequence comes from Megalobrama amblycephala, assembly GCF_018812025.1. Classification (NCBI taxonomy): domain Eukaryota; kingdom Metazoa; phylum Chordata; class Actinopteri; order Cypriniformes; family Xenocyprididae; genus Megalobrama; species Megalobrama amblycephala. Next base: position 12,008,957 of record NC_063054.1, read on the forward strand.
CTGATTAAATACTATGGAAACTAATGAGGGTAACAAAGGCAAAACAGGAACTAAACACAAGAAGTGAAACATGGAAACAATAGAAACAGTAAGACATCAGAACATCCTTGAACAAAAAAACACTTTAGACATGGGGAAAATCGTGACAGTTTTTTAAATCTTTCGAAAAAATGTAAAAAATTTGTATGTTGTTTTTTTTCTTTTTTTTTTTCCAAGTATTATGTTTGATACATCAGGCTTTTATGGCTCATATAGTATAGAGTGAGAATATGGAGCTAAACTCAAACTGAGGGAAAAAAAAAACTGCATTTAGTTTTTTGATCAAAGCTATGTAGTTTTTATTGTGGAGGGCAAAACATATAATGAGATGAACAAATAAACATTCCTCAAAAGCCTCATGGATCATATTTGATATTCACATTGTAACATGATTTTTCTGAGAAAAAAAAAAAAAGTTTGTCAAGTAAACCTAAGTTGCTTCAGTCCAGTAAGTGTCCATCGTGAAACATCACTAACAATAGTTATTCTTGCATGTACTTTTTTAAAAATCAGTAAAATTTCATAGTAAAAAGACACGTGTCACGACCTGAAGAGGGACAGTACTGTAATATTACATGTCATATGTGCTTGTATGATCCAGCAGTTGCCGTGTACTTGTGGAATGACCCATCCTGGTCAGATGATGATGAGCAGCAGTTACAGTGACATGGACATGATGACCACCGGAAACTACGGCATGTCGGAGCTGAGCGGGGACAAACAGGAGCAGTTCCTGGTTCATCTGGTCCTAGATAACGAGCAGGGAGCTCAAAGACCTGCTGTAACCTCAAACAGTAGCTTATTAATAGACACTCATGCCATAGACACATACTCACGGGTCATCTTCCCTGGAGCATACACACTCTTCAACATCATATACTGGTCCATCTACTTGCAGTGACTGCTGCTTCTTCACTATGACATTTGACAAAGTCTTGGGTATACAAATTACCCATGAAAAACTAAGTTTGTTCTTTTTTATTACATTGCAACATGGAATCAATTTTGCCAGCAATAAAATGCATGTGAATGTGGGCAGTTGACATGATCTGTCCTCAAAAGAAAAAGTTTTTTTTTTTTTTTTTTTTTTTTTCCTTAAATATTTTCATTGTTAGGCTGAATAGCAAAGAAAATAGATCTTCTCAATAAATATCAAATTGCCTATTCAGGTAGTGATTTGTTTATAAATTTCATGTAAATTTTGGAAATTATACTTATGCGAATGTCGTCAACATGAACTGTGAAATACAGAAATCAAAATGATCAGAATAGATTAGGGGGTTACGTAGGTAACCAAGGTTCTATGAATGAGGTCAACGCCACCATTTGAGTCAGCCTTGCTAGAGGGCGAGCTGCTAGGAGATTGTATGTGAAATGAATGCGCTCCACCTGCACCCAATCATCTTCTATAAATACAAGTGCAATACTGCCTGGACATTCTCTTATTTTGATGACTGGCACTACCTAGTCCCCAAATGACCACGTTGGGTGGCGTATTGACGTCATTCATAGAACCGCGGTTACCTACATAACCCCCCGTTCTATTTCATCCTGGTCAACTCACCACCATATGGGCCAACAGTTTAGAAGACAGACATGAGTTAAACTTGATCCTATAACAGTCTGATATTATGATATGTCAACGTGAACTCCAGACCCTGAAACTAAAGATTAAATGGTAAACCGAGCCAATAGATGTGTACACCTTGAACGAAAACCAAGTGTTTACAGACTTATACCTTCCCCTGCTTGGTAAAACAGAATAAGGAGATCCAGCCTGCTGCTGCACAGACCAACTCTAAAGGCACAAATTTTAATAGTGCCCAGGAGGCAGCTATCCCCCTTTTGGAATGTGCTACCACACCCCCAGGCGGAGGTACACCAGCACTGCTAAATGCCACCTCAATAGCCTTGACAACCCAGCGGGCCAGCCTCTGTTTTGACAAAGTCTGGCCCAGTACTGACTCCCCATAGCAGACAAATAGTGGATCTTTCTGCCTTATGCACTGAGTGTAAGCTATATATCAGCTCAGGGCCCTGACTGGGCAGTTTAGGTGCAGCCGGGCTGTTTTCTCCAAGATATGAGGAGGTGCATAAAAGGGTTCCAGAACCAAAGGTCTAAACGCATATACAACACATATCAGCTGCATGTAAAGTAAACCTAGTGAGAGACCGAGGAGTCTCTGGCCACACTTCAGTGATATCTGAGATTTTCCCCTTTTCAGATGGGATATCTGCTCCCTTAGCATCAGAACCCTCTGGAGGTTAAGACAGGCTCTACCTCTGACAAGATGGATTTGCACTGTGCATTTCCTTTCAAGACTGTTGGAACAATACCCCGGTAAGGTGGTGGCTTTGTTCTGAACTAGAGCCTTGAGTTCAACCCTGAGTATTACCTCTTAGAGTATTGGGTACTCTGGCCCCAGTGAGCCAGATGCTGAGGTGTAAAGTGTGACTGCCAGAGGCTGGCAACCATCAGCACCTAGACTGGCATCCTGACAGTCGCATGTCTACCTGTTTTGTTTGGCGATTGCCCTGGCTCAGGTTTGCTGAGGAACTCTGGGTTGAAGTATGCTGTGTACTTCCCCAGCCCTGCATAGATGAGGTTGAACGAGACCACCCTGTCTGTTGGACATGTTAGCTCCCTTGCCTTGTGTGTCCCAGGGCTGCTTCTGATGGTGGGCCAAAAACCTCCCCTGGTACAACTAGGGCAGCCATCTCTGCCACATAATCCTGGTTAGAAACATTTGCTTCTGAAAACCAAACCTGGTGGCATGCTTGGACCAGTGAAGCCAAGCACTGACCCAGCACCCGGCATGTGCATTGGCCCCCTGGACCAGCATGTCAACCAATCTCAGTGTCTCCGGTATTTCATCACTGGGAGCAGCGGACCCCAAATCCTCTAACAAACCCTCTAAATAGACCAACAAGAGGGAACTTGCAGCTTGAGAGCCTCTTCTCTTACAAGAGAAGAGGCTCTCAGTGCTGTTCTAAATATGGGTTTATATACACTCGCGGCGTGTATTTTGTACTCACTAGTTCAATAATCTGCAATGCCTAAATGGTAATTTTCTCCCAGCAGAGAGAAGAGGTTCCATTCAGTTTTTCCCTTAAACAGCTCCACTCTTCGATGAGGCAAAAAAAGAGAATGTGCCAACAGTATTGAACCTGTATTTGTAGTGGATTAATTGCGTGTGTAAAAAATCTCCTGACAGCTCGCCCTCTAGCGAGGCTGACCCATGTGGTGGCATGTTGACCAGGATGAAATAGAACAAATTAGCTTTAAAAACATTTTTATTATTTATTTTTATTATTTACTTGTCTTTATATTCTTATTCTTTTAGATTCTTATATATCCATCCAACAGTGACACAGTTACAGTGGGGGGCTTACCTCCTCTCAGCTCATTACTGAGAAACTGAGAAAAAATTGGGGAAGGTCACGTGAGAGGAGGCAATGCTATGATTGGATATGATCGGTTATGATTAGATATGATTGGTTCGTACAATAAATCCCGCCTCTTGTTTTCGTGTGCATTCCCAAATCGGCCTGAATGAAGACAATGATGTGTTAATGGGAAAACTAATTAAAAAGTAAGTAAACAACTCAGCCACTTAGATATCACCTCTTTGTCACTTCAAAATCAAACTTGAAATGGCCTGAAAACATGGGGTTTTTAGTGAGCAATCAGCTTGGGGAAATTAAAGGTACATCTTTGTGTCTGTGTCTATTGGTGCATTCAAGTCATGTCGGAAAGATCGTATTTACGAGCTGAACGCACATGAACGCCACCACAATGTCGTAAATATGAGTGGGAAGCTCGGGATTTTCTTTAAGCCCCGATCTGGAAGAGTTGGGGGCGTGTCAGTGAGAAACATGGCGAAATACCACAATACTTAAGTATTTAGCAGTGACATTGTCAGGCT